>NW_006800250.1:682689-726227 GCF_000485575.1 Poecilia formosa | reverse complement strand
CTCATCCTCTTAAAAATCCAGATGATCCAGTCAAACAACCCCTCCCACATATTTGGTGTTCGCTTGTGTGTGCTTTACAATTACAAATTATTTTCCATCGCATGCATCCTTTTTGAAAGCAATGAATTAGTGCATGATGCAAATGCCTGTGAAAGTGTTTCAGTGAGATTTAAACCAGCAAGCATGAATTAGCTAACCAGTCTACTAGTACTGGGAGATGTAAATAAAGTTTGTTGTATGTGTTATGCATTTTATCAGTTTCTCTTAAAATTTGACTTTTTCTTGTTGCTACTCGGAAAGTGGTTGTCTCTTCAAGATAATTTAGAAAATGCAATAAAATCTCAAATTCATACTAGTTGTCTTAGAGAAATTTACATTTACACTCACTTCCAGTGTGGTCAGTATTTATTTATTTTTTGGGGATTTCTTTTTTTTTTAATAGGATTTTTTACATGTAGGGTTAAAACTTGCAACCAATGCTTTATAATATTTCCGATAATATTTCTGCAAAGGTAAAAAAAAGTTCCCATCATGCTATCTCATTACTATTAAAGCTGCAGTATGCAACATTTATAATAAAATATATGTTTTTTTATATATATTTGTTAAAACTGTCACCATGTTGAGACAGTATGCTAAGAGACAGATCATTTGTGAAAAGATCGATTTTCTCCACTGCCTCCATGTCCTACTATTGCGGTCTCAAGAAATGTATCGCTCTGACTAACTAGAAATAACCAATCAAAACCGGGAGGAGGGTCTTAGGCTTTCAATCAAGCTCATGTACTCACCACTAAACTTGCTAATGGCTAAGAAGCAACTTACCAATACAAGAAAACCAGCTGTCTGACCTCAACCATACACAATCAGCTAAAATCTGCAGATACTTGAAATTCCTTCTAAAAACAGCTGCGTATTTTAATAGTTCAAACACCAAAATAAAATATATATTAATCAGAACAGAGGAAACCATCTTCGCACTACACATGAAGGGGGAAAAGAACAGCAGCTTCCAGAGAGGAGCTTCTGAGAATATTCTCAAAGGACATCAGGGAAAATCTTTTGCTCAATTCAGTTCAGATTTATTTATATAGTGCCAGTTCGCAACAAATGTCTTGAAACGTGTTACAAAAAAATTCAGTCAGACCTACGTTAAAATTGGTCCTAGTTATCAAACGGTACAGTAAGTTCAATTCATTATCCAAAGTAGTTTAAAATGATTTGTAACTAAAGAAACCCCACAGACTGCATCAAGTCATTGACTTCCACTGACTCAACTTGCAATGTTAGTCATTGACCTTAACAACTAACTCATCCTGTGAGTCAGATTTGAAACAAAAACAGCTTGTACTGTCATATTAGCAAATGTTATATTTCAAAGTAATTCTGGTTCTATTTAAAAGGAAATGATCAGCTGGAGGAAAGGAAGCGACAGCTGAACCTACCAATAAACTCATTACTCTCCATTAAGGGGCAGGCATCGCAAATTAGTCCAATGCCACAAATATAGTATTAAGTGTGTGGTGTTTGTTAATGGTTCCTTATCATTTTTGCTGCTTTCTTTCATCACTTTTAGCTCCTGTTTTCCTGTTGGTTGTATATCTCTCTGGTTTTGCTCTGTTGTTATCAGTTATCACTTGTTTGGTTTTAGATTCGTGTCTTGGCTCGCAAACCGGCTGCATCGCATTCTGCAGATTTTGTTGTTGGTGAGTCATAAAGACCTGTTTTGACCTTCCTTCTGGGAAGGTGTTTTTGTTAGCATCATGTTGCAAAGTAAAAGTAGAGGACTGCGAAAAAAAGAGATTTGACCCACACACAGCTGTTATTTAATTTGAAATGACCTTGGTGAAAAAAAATATGGTGATATGCTGCACATTTACTATTTTTTTGTGAACCAAAGAAGGGTTTTATTTTTTGCAAAAATAAAAATAAAAAATAAAATAAAATAACATAAATAAATAAATAAAAAGAATCAACAGAAAAACAGTGCCAATAATTAATAATAACTGGGCCAATAATTAATAATTGTTAGTGTCCACTAGGTGGCGCCAAAAGACCAAGTGGCTTTAGTGTAGAGGGCGGGACTGAAGCAGGATCCGAGTTATTGTCATCACTACCACACCTTATCATCCTGGCTCTCTGGATAGGAACCTGCAGCCTGCTCTCCTTGCAGCCCCCCTTTCCTCCTCCCCCTTTTCCTCCTCCTCCTCATTTGTCGGACGGCTGTAGTGCGCACTGAGCAACGGCAGTGCGCAAAAGGGCCGGCATGCACCTGGAGGAACCCGCCCTGTAAAGCCGGTTCCAGACTCTGTTCGGAGTTTCAGCCGGATTGCAGGAGGTTGCTCTAACAGCATGAATATAGCGGGGCGGGTGCTGGAGCTGAAGCTGCAACATGGGCGTGGGTCGAAACGAGCGGGATGTAATTTCGCGGACATAGTTCGGCAAAAGAGAGGACCGTGCAAAAGGATCCGAGTTGTGATCTGAGCTCGGGTTCGCTCGGATTCACCACACGCAGCACTTTCCCGTCCCTGACCGGAATGATGGAGAAGGGCGCGTTGCAGCAGCAGCAGCAGCAGCAGCCTCTGTCCAAGAGCGCGGAGCGTCCGGCGGAGGATGTTGCCAAAATCCCCGACCAGGAGCTGCTGAGGTGGAGCAAACCGGAGCTGGTGCGGCGGCTGCGCCAGACGGAGACGGAGAAGAGGGCCGTCATCGTGGAGCACGGCAATCTGATGCGTGAGGTGAACCGGAGGCTTCAGCAGCACCTCACGGAGATCCGGAGTCTCAAGGTGAGGAAGAGTGGGGAGGGGCCCGGGGAGCAGAGGAGCAGCAGCAGGGGCCCCCTCAGGGTTTCAACTCGTTTAGTTACAGGAGGAGCGAGCGAGCATGCTGTCAGGGTGCACATCTGTGTGGAATGTCAAAATGAAACGCTGCAAATACATCCTGCAGAAGTATTCACACCACTTCAACTTTTGCCACATTTTTTTTCCCTTCCAAGTTCCAACCACAAATTTCACTCGATTTTATATGACAGACTCAAAGTAGCACTTCGTGATTTTAAAAAAATTCTTCAACTAATGCAATAATAAGAGTTGGCGTGCATTTGTTTTCAGCCCCATTTACATGGATACGCTTGAATAAAATCCAATGTAAGCAAACCTCAAAAGCAGAGAGATAAGAGTTGACTTGAAGGTAGATAGAGCTCAACACGGAACGATAGCAGAAGATGATGACCTGTTAGAGGTTGTGGAAGGTTGGAGACGAGGGTGGAGGTTCACCTTCCAGCAGGACACCCAGTCTGAACACTTACAGGGTGGCAAGTGAAGAGTTGAAGAGTTGAAGTCCAGACCTAAATCTCTTTAAGAATCTGTGTGAAGTCATTAAACAGATGTTCACAGATGTTCTCCATACGATCTGAATGAGCGTCATCTGCTTTATGGAGAGGAACGAACATAGATGTCCATACAGACTGACATAGTCTAGATCACGTGTCAAACTCAAGGCCCGGGGGCCGAATCTGGTCCGACCTAGCTCTTTATGTGGCCCTCTAGACTCCAAATTACATCAGTAAGTCCCTCCAGTTTTTTCACAAATCCTCAAAATTTACACAAAATCAACAGATCTCCACATTTCTTTCTGATTTTACTGCAAGTTTTTCTCAAAATTGGTCAAACAATGGGTTTAAGTCACTGCTGCCTCAGCCTTATTTGACATCAAGTTATAATGTGTGACCGATACAGCAAGAAATAAAGAACCACATTTGACGTCATACAAATAAGCACAAATATAAAAAAATTCCTTACAAATATTTCCAAATTAGCATTGCAAAATATGTGATTTTGATTACAAAAGCCACCAAAACAATGTGAAAATCCTGGAAGGTTAGCTATTTAATAATATTTTAACAGTTTAATTGGTTTTATCTATACATTCTGGCACAACCGGCCCTTTAAGAACATTGAGATTTTTGATATGACCCAAAATGAAACTGAGTTTGATAACCTGGTCTGGATGTTTAGAGCTGGTAGAGACAAACCCAAAAAGACCTGCAGCCGGACCTGTAGCCAGAGCTGGTTCTAAGTGTTGGCTCTCGGGGACTATAGATGGAAGACACATTTTAAGATTTTCTCTATACTTAAAAAAATAAAATGTAAACTCATCATTTACCGTCCACTTCACAAATATGCATTATTTTGTGTAAATCTGTAACATAAAATCTCAGGTATATTGGGTTCTATCGCTCAGTCACAACTTCCTGAAAGGGGCATCGGCTGAGCCACTGCTGCCAGTAACTTCCTGTTTTCCTTCTATAGGTGATCCATCTGCCACCTGTGCTTAACCCACTCACGTCACAATCATACCTGTCATTTGCACAAATAAACTTTAAACTCATAAAGGAAAGGTGGAATTCAGTATTGTAACGTGTGAATCACACGCAGCACTTCCCTGTCCTGCGTGTGGGGAATGTAAAGCCTGGCAGGCCACCAGGCTTTACTTGTGCCCCCACCAGGCTTAGGATTGCTTATTTATTAGTTTTTTTGAATGTCTGCAATTTCTAAGACTTTACAGTTGGTGTTCAGGTATTAATCTTCCAATCTTTCAATAACACATAATCACCAAGTGATATTTTCAAATTTCCTGTCAACTTTAATCATTTTTTAATTCAAAATCACAACGGACCGCTGGATGAATGACTGCAAAGTGCCCCAACCACCAGACTTGGCAAGTTTTCTGAAGGAAACCTTGTTTATACAAAACACACATGGCAACAGGTCAATCCAAATAAGTGAAGATTTGCAAAAACACAATAAAGTTTATCCGTTTGAACATTAAATGTCTTGCCGTTGCAGTGAATTCAGTTGAGTGTAAGTTGAAAAGAATTTGCAAATTATTGTATTGCGTTTTTATTTATGTTTTACACCATGTACTGAAATTGGAATAGACCAGTGGCTATGTCAGGACAAGGAGGCAAAACGTCTGCTTTTGGCTGTTTTCTTTATGATGTTTTTCTGTAGGTTTTCGATTCTCTATCTGGACTTATCTTGAGAAATGTCAGCACAGATATTTAATAGTTGGATCGGATATTACCTGCAGTTTCAGTTTCACTTTAACAGCAAAAATCTACATTTGTCCTTGATCATTTTATCCAAAGAGTTCAAAAGGTAAAAAAAAATTGTGATTTGGGTTTGAGAAAGTAGCTAAAAATATTAAGTGGAGAGGCTTGTCTGTCAGCAAATGATCAGTCACAACAGAAATGTGCACGTCATTCCCTGCTTATCTGCTCTCTATTTGTGCGTGTGTGTGCGTGTGTGTGTGTGTGTGCTGTCTTTATGTAAACCAGGACGTGAACCAGAAACTGCAGGAGGACAACCAGGAGCTGCGGGACCTGTGCTGCTTCCTGGATGACGACCGGCAGAAGGGGAAGCGGGTGTCGCGGGAGTGGCAGCGCCTTGGCCGCTTCAGCGCGGGGCTGATGAGGAAGGAGGTGGCCGTCTACCTGCAGAAGTTAAAGGAGCTGGAGCAGCGGCAGATGGAGGTTGTCCAGGAGAATCTGGAGCTGAAGGAGGTGTGCTTTATGCTGGAGGAGGAGCGAGCCGCTGCCACAGCTGGAGGAGGGGCCCACACCCAGGGAGATCCCGGCTGCAGGAGCTCAATAGACAGCCAGAACAGCCTGTCTCAGCTCGGAGGGGGCGGGCCTACACCTGGCTTGTTGCGGGACGTTGGCGATGGGAGTAGTACCTCCAGCGCAGGAAGCACGGATAGCCCCGATAAACCACACCACAAGTCACCTACCCTGAGCTCCAGTGTGAGCCCAGGATCAGGGCCAAGGTACTCCTCCTTGGAGAAACATAGAGATATGTGTGAATCTCCAGATAGGAGAAACAGCTCAACCCCTGAGTACCAAACGTTCCCTCAGTCTTGCCGCCCCCGTGGCGGGTCCCTTATAAACCTAGCACCCTATGGGCTTGGAGGACCTTGGCCTGAGAAAAACAGCAAATCCCCCACCAGGCTACCTTGTGACTCCAACTCCAAACCCTCCAGCTCTGAGCTACTAGCTCAAAAACCGTTTCTGATGTCAGGGAACGCGTCACCAGGCTGCAGGAAGGGATCGGCTAAGTCCAGCCCAGAGCTGAGTCAGAGGAGGTTCCAGGGAGACAATCTGGGGGCTGGCTGCAAAAGTCCTGAAGCTAAGCAGCCCACATCAGGGTCCCTGGAGTACCTGAGGAAAGGCCGGGTGATTGTTGGGAGTCCAGAGTCTATGCGGCACCACCATAATTTCCATCACAGCCCTGGAGGGGAGAACAACAAGGGAAGGCACAGCGGCGGGTCCCCGGGCAGGGAGAGGGCTCAGAGGAGGGCTGTTGGAGAGGAGATGAGCCCCCATCATCAGAGTCTGTACAACGGTAGGCACATTCATTCTTAATTCATATATTAATATTACTGCTAAATTATTAGCCCAGATTGCTATATTTATCATTAGAAGAGATGCAATAATCAGAATTTTATATCCAGTTTTCAGTTTTTGCAAAGCTTCGACCTGCCAATACTAATTTTGTTTGATTCAGATGTTAAAGGAAGATATGATAATAATGAATAATGAAGCCTAGGTGGAGCAGACGAATTGTTCGATACATGGTGCGTATCGAATAGATGGCCCATTATTGAACAATTCAATACAGATACATGTATTGTATCTATATATATATATATATATATATATATATATATATATATATATATATATATGTATGTGTGTGTGTGTGTGTGTGTTCACGTATATGCTGATGATCAAGTTGCACTCCTACAGGAATACTTTTCTCAGCTTTGTCTCTGCTCAGTCAGGAGCAGAGAGAATCAGCAGCAGCAGCCAGGAGCTGCTTACACATGCACATTATTGCCCTTGTGCCTTGTTATCTTATACGTTCTGGACTGTGCATAAAAAAAAAAAAACAAAACAAACAACAAAAAAAACAGAACAAGAAACATATTGGCCTTCTGAGGAGTCCTTTTCTAATTTTAATGCACAGATGATGTTAATCATGATTTGGTCTGACAGGCCAGCAATTGATGGCAGTTTATCAAAGCAGAGTCGTGGAAATGTCTTGATAGCTGCCTTGCAAATAGTTATTGTGAAAGAATGGGAGCAAAACATGGTGATGCATTTAGCTCGTCCTGCTCATTTGAACTGATAGCATTATTAACTTCAATCAATTGAGCCAAACATCTTAAAACAATATGCTAAAAATACGTGGATGTGATATTGATTATCTTATGACATTAATATCAGTCTATGATATTAGTGAATAGTATACTGTTTTCATCATGTTCTTCATTCTGTTGTAGATGCAAGCAAAGATGCATTCTGGAACTAGTTTTTGACTGGAATCAAGCATTTTATATCTGACTGACCAAATACATAAAAAATATCCGTTGGCAATCAATAAACTCAGTATTTAGTAAATTGGAGCTACCAGTTTGCATTCACAATCACAATCTTTTGTGCTTCTGTTGTTACTAAGTGGAAAAAAATCCAGGAAGTTAAAGTTAAGTATCTTCAGGGTTGGTGAGTTTCTTATAAATGTTTAAAGCTTTAAAGTATTTGCTACCCATTGAAACAAATCTCCGGTTCATTCAAGCTGCGAGCCATTCTATCCTTGGACAAGACATTTCACCCGTCTTGCCTGCTGGTGGGGCTCAGAGGGCCCGGTGGGGCTCAGAGGGCCCGGTGGGGCTCAGAGGGCCCGGTGGGGCTCAGAGGGCACGGTGGGGCTCGGAGGGCACGGTGGTCTGCCTCGGAGCAGCTGTGGCTTCAATGTTGCTTTCCACCATCGGTAGATGAAAGGCTGAATAACTGATTGAAGTGTGAAGCACTTTGGAGATCTTTGACTTGTTAGATCACTATATAAATGCATGCCTTTTACCATTTAACGTTATTAAATTTCTAATTTTATTCCTAAAGAGAAGGTTGATATGGTCAGGATCAGTACTAAAAGCTCAAAGCTATATAAAGAAAACAACAAAGAAGAAAACTGAAAGTAGTCACTAAAAGATACTGCAGAAAACTCAGTCAACAATGATTATAGATCTGCTGCCCTTATGGTGCGTTCACACCAAACATGTTACGCAAGTCAAAAATCCGTCCAACGCTTCAGGTTCGATGCGTCTGCACTTTGAATCCAGATGCTTGACATTTTACTCTACACCTAACGTTTTGCGTGTCTGGTTTGCATTCAAAGTCTATGTGGAGGCGCGTCGAGAGCGCGTCAGACATGTCAGCTCTAGCCATTGTTTTCTGTTGGACACGTTGGACGCTCTTGATGCGTCAAACACTCAAACTCTCCAAATCCCGCTGCGCTAAATGCTCGACACGCCTCCACATAGATTTTGAATGTAAAGCAGACGTTTGGTGTGAACGCCCCATTACATTCCACAACATGAAGGTCCTGGAGAGACTCCTGTTTGCCCACCTGAGTAAACAGACAAGCACATATCAGGATCCTCTGCAGTTTGCTTATTGCCCGTGGAGTCGGCGGTGAAGACGCCATCATATACCTGCTTCAACAAACCCACTGTCATCTGGACAAAGCAGGCAGCCCTGTGAGGATCATGTTCTTTGATTTCTCCAGTGCATTTAACACAATTCAACCTGATCTGCTCTGTTAGAAACTCCAGAAGACACCGGCGGAGGCCTCAACAGTCTGTTTGTGAGGTACAAACTGTGGTCTGTACCTCACAAACAGACCACAGTTTGTAAGACTGAAGGGAAGGACTGTCTGTCTAACAGCAAGATGGTTAGCAACACAGGAGCACTGCAGGGCACTCACCATTCCTCTCACCATTCTTTTTCTCTCTGTACAGTTCAAGCTTCCAGATCGGAGACTGATAATGGGAGTCAGACTCCCATTATCTACAGAAATACTCAGATGATTCTGCAATTGTCAGGTGTATCAAAGATGGACAAGAATCTGAGCACAGAGAGTTCGTGAACTGCTTTGTGGCATGGCATTGAAAGAAAGAACAATGTCATGTAGATTTGAGGAGAAAAGGCGTTAGGCCAAATCCTATTTTCGTCATGGGAGAAGAGGTGGAAGAATATAAATATGACCCATTTTAAGATTTTTCTCTATACTTAAAATAACTCTGTCATGAATTTTGAATTGAATACGAGTTACAGCAACATTTATTTTCCCTTTGGGATCAATAAAGTACTTTTGAATTTGAATTTCTGTTTGGTGCATTGTTATTGTAAGTTTGTTGACAACTGGGTACTTAAGCTTCTAGAAATGTTCTTCCACTCAGAAGCAGTTCTTAGAATATTACATCTAGGGAGGAACAGTTAGAGCAGACACAGCAGCACATGTGCCTTTGGACGTGCCGCCTAAAGGCACAGCATGAGTCTGTTAGTCGTGTGCGTCTTCAGAATAAAATCAGCTGGACTTCAGTCAGCTTCCAGAAAGCTCGCAGTTGTTCTGGCACGCTGCACATTTACATTTAATTCTGTCTTTTCCTATCTCCCTCTCTCACCTCTTGTTTCACAGTAATCTGTTTGGAGCAGCGTGAAGCACAGAGCCAGACAGATATCGGTTTGTAACCTATAGACCCTTGAGAATTACATCAGCTGTGCCGCGCTGCTAAGTAAATTCCCAACGATGCTCGCACATTTCCCTCAGTCTCAGAGCACCATCACCACAGCCATAGATTGGGAATGAGTGCTGTACGTGTGTGTCTGAGCATCGGTTGTTCATATTAGAGTTCTTGCAGCACAATGTGAAAAATTCAGAAGAAGATTACAGTTCGGAACGTGCAGTCCTTTCTGTGGACCAGGGGACACGAGTTGTTGATCTGCTTTATTACAAAGGCTCTTAACAAGCAGTGCTGGTAGATTTCTCGGTGAAGAAAAGTAAAATGACCGGGCCTTGCCATCTAAGCAAGAAGTAGTTCATAACAGGTAGGCCACAGCTATGTGAGCAATAAAATAGATCATTAAACATGCAGGGAAGTAACTGTTAGACTGATGAAGATAAGGTTTCCCTGTGGAGGGTCAAGCCATCAGAAATGCTGAAATGAAAATGAACTATGCAAATCTTCATTTTGACTTATAATCGTAGTTATTTATTTCCTTCACAATGTCCATTTACATTCTCATTTCCATTTAGAACCAAATAAATCCACCATAACTGTAAACTAAGCACAGCAGTCACACACAGCCCCGTACCATTAGCAACACTTGAGCAGAATTAATCTTGATCTTAAGCAACCACATCCCCTTCCAACGCACTTAGTACACAAAATGAAATACACACCCTTGTGGGCATAAACACAGGAAAACAAGATAAATGGCTCCTCCAGCTCTGCTTGTGGAAGTAAATGTGTTGGGCCTCAAGTTGACACAAAGACAACAATTCTGACAGACAGGACAAGTTAAAAAAAAAAAAGCTACAGAAATATTTTATGAAATAGTTGCCATCAGCAAAGAGGGAAACAATAGATGTTTATCATTGTATTCACAAAATCAATCATATCTTTCATTTAATCTATAGGTGTTAATGGTTTTCTATTGCCTTTCAATATATCCATTGCTCCTGCACAAGAAGATACTCATCTTCTGATCTTCATCCATCTCCTCCACCTGTTATTCTTTCTGTTTTCATTTCTTTTTTCCAACATCACATGGCTCTCTTTCTTAGCAACCCCATCTTTGAGAGCAGTTCCCCTCCTCTTGGTGCTGTTTTGCATGCAGCCAGTGTAAACCTTAATCAGGGAGCCTCCATCACAGACTAGTACCTTTACAAATGAAGGGTCTTTAACTTTGAAGGTCTGTCTCCACTGCAGTCGGTGTGCTAAATAATTCAGTGGGCACCAAGTAACTTTCCATACTTATTCTGCTTATAACAATTCATGATTTTACTAAACAATTGACCTTGAGATGAAGAAAGACAAGATTATTAGGTTCTGGCACATAGGTCAGATCGAAATGGTGGTGGTGCGAAACTACCCCAACCTCCACCTAGATCTCCGCCCAGCTCCCAGCCATCTCAGTAACTGGTTAAGGTTGTTCTGTAGTGGCCAATGCACTCTTGTTTTAGAGGCTTGCAGGCACAATCGTCTGTCGCATGTAGAAAAGGCTTGAATGAAGCGCTCTGATAGATGTGACGTTAACACCTGAACTGCAATCTAATGCTGCCTGCAACAAGTTCTCCAATTTCTTTTCAGAGAAAATTCAAAAGATCAGAGGATTAATCTGCACATCCTCTACAAAGCCAGTACCAATGGTATGCCCAAACAAAACAAATTCAGGAACAATGACAAAATTTCAACTACTAAATTATAAAAACCTTGAAGAGATTATAAGTCAGTTAAGCTCCAGTTCCTGCTGTCTGGATGTCCTACCCACACATTTCTTTAAGAAAGTCCTGCCTGTCGTTGCTAATAATCTGATCCAAATAGTAACTCATCGCTCTCTTCAGGTGTTTTCCCCCAGGCTTTGAAAACAGCAGTTATCAAACCACTGATAAAGAAAGAACAATCTAGACAAACCACTACTGCAGAATTACAGGCTGATCTCCAACCTCCCATTCATCAGCAAAATTATTGAAAAAGCAGTTTTTAAACAATTAAATAACTTCCTAACAATAATGAATCGGTTTGACTCCTTCCAGTCTGGTTTTCGTGCTCACCACAGCACAGAGACGGCCGTCTCCATCAATGACACGGAGACGTGTTCAATGATATCCATATAAATACAGACTGTGGGAGAACCACAGTGCTGGTTCTGTTGGACCTCATTGCAGCTTTCGACACTGTTGGCCACGACATTTTACTGAATCGACTGGAGAGTTGGGTCGGACTCTCCGGTCCAGTGCTCAACTGGTTTGAATCTTACATAAAGAACAGGGATTTCTTTGTTTCAATCGGAAATTTCTCATCAGAGAGGTCAAAGGTCACATGTGGGGTACCCAAGGTTCAATCCTAGGACCCCTTCTTTTCAATATTTATATGCTCCCACTGGCTCAGGTTATAACAGGAAATAAGATCAGTTACCATAACTACGCAGATGATACACAGCTCTACATCACGATGTCACCAGTTGACTCTGATCCTGTCCAATTACTGAACAGATGCTTAGAACAGATAAATGTGTGGATGTGCCAAAACTTTCTCCAGCTGAACAGAAACAAAACTGAAGTTATTATCTTTGGACCTAAAGAGGAGCAAACTAGAATCAATGCACAGCTTCAGTTATTACAACTAAAAACCAGCGATCTGACCGGAAACCTGGGAGTAGTGATGGACTCTGACCTGAACCTTCAGAACTGCATTAAGACAGTCACAAAGTCGGCCTTCTACCACCTGAAGAACATCTACAGGATTAGAGGACTGATGTCTCAGCACGTTCTAGAGAAACTCATCCATGCGTTTATCTTTAGCTGCATTGATTACTGCAACAGCGTCTTCACAGGTCTGACTAATAAATCAATCAAACAGCTGCAGCTGATCCAGAAGCTGCTGCTCACGTTCTCACTAAAACCAGGAAGATAGAGCACATAACACCAGTTTTAAAGTCCCTACACTGGCTCCCTGTAGCTCAAAGAATAGACTTTAAAATACTGTTGTTAGTTTATAAATCACTGAACAATTTAGCACCACAATACCTTAAAGATCTGTTATTGCTGTACCAACCGTCTAGACCCCTCAGATCTTCTGGTTCTGATCTGCTCTGCATCCCCAGAACCAGAACCAAACGAGGAGAAGCAGCATTCAGTTTCTATGCACCACAGATTTGGGACAAACTTCCAGAAAACTGTAAAACAGCTGAAACACTGGGTGCCTTTAAATCTCAACTTAAAACCCACCTGTTTAGAGTTGCTTATGGCAACTCTAAAATTAGGATTAGAGTGTGGGTTTTGATGTCTTCGATGTTTTTAATGTTTTTATCTTTAGTTTTTATCTATTTATTAATTTCTTTTTATTTCTCTTTCTCACTGTTTATGTTTTAATGATATAAAGCCCCCCAGAAAACGTCCCAGTTAAACGACGTTTAACTGAAGTCCTAAAAGGGGTGCAGGTTTTAAAGTTTTTATCTTTTTTAATCTTTTTCAAAATCTCTTTCTCTTTCTCACTGTTTATTCAATGTCACATGCTGTTTTTATTTTAATTATGTAAAGCACTTTGAAATGCCTTGCTGCTGAAATGTGCTATACAAATAAAATTTGATTGATTGATTGATGTGTTTTTATGCTGCTTGGAAACCACTGCACATAATAATCAACAAAGGAAGTTCAGATTCCGAGGTCAGTTCTGGACTAACAGGACAATGACTGATGCTCCGCTTCACAGCTCCACAAGACACAAACGGTGTTCCACAGTATGTTTAGATTATTTCAAACTCAAAAATACTTTGATCCCAAAGAGAAGTTAAATAAGTTGTTTAATTTGTTTTAAATGTTATTTAGACATGTTCTTCTCTATTAATTTCCTATTGGGCTTGTGTGATGAGGCGACAGTTGATTGTCCTCGTCCAGCTGAGCGATCAGAGTAATTTGTGCTGCCTAGTGGTTCGTTTGGCTCAAACGGCGGCAAAGTGTGCAGTGGGTGTATGCATACAGGCGAGGCACAGACACATGCATATAAATGCAACATAGACGGCTGCTCTCCAGTTATGTAGCTGAGGCTTAGCGCAAGTGTAGTTTATGGACAAAATGGAAAATAAATGTCTGGTCTCAACAAATGGGTGGAAGAGTGCACCATAGCGTATACATATAGTTTCTGTGTGTGACAAAGATGACAAATATTCAGTCTCTTGCTATAAAATAAATCTCGACCTAAACATGACTGAGATGCTTTAGCTGGTCAGAAATGCACGCATGTACAGCTCAATCAGGAAAACACTGCTAAAAGTGGATTGACAAACTGTTGAGTCATGGTGTGCGAGATTTTATTAGCAGTCAGACACTTTCTTTTTTTCAGTGATTCTATGTACTGTACATAAAGTAGTTACTTCTTCTCATCAGGTTTTCTGAGCGATCAAAAATAATACACAGCTCAATAAGAAAGTCAAGCGGCTCATCTAATGCTTATAATATGCCTAAAAAATTATAATGTTGTATCTTATGTAATATGAGTGACTGTGTGTGTGCGTGGTGCGTGTGTGTTTCTATTTCTGTGTAATTTATGATTGGAGGTCCTGTGTTAAAGACAGACATGCTAACTAGGCCAGCAGCTGCTTCCCTGCCATTTTATCTCCTGTCAGCTTTGAAGTTCTTTTTTATCTTCAATTATGCCAACCCCAGACCTGTGGTGACCACCTCACACACACACACACACACACACACACACACACACACTCCAGTCATACACACATGCAAATGCTCCTAATGAAAATATCTTGGTAGAAAAAACGAACAGATGGGAAACAATAGTGTCCAGGTGTCAGCCCCAAGCATGTTCCTCTGTTATGTATTCAAATTAATGCCATACTATATATGCACTTTGCATGAAAGTGTGTGTTTGTGAAGAATAAGAATTGGACTGATTGACCTCTTTCTAGTGTGAATGTGTCCTTTGATGGTGGACTGGGTGCTTCATCCCTATTTAAAGACATAAACCATTTCTTCTTTGTCTTGGTGCTGTTTGATGAGATATGCTGAACACTTTTATCTGGCCTGTATGCAGTGATGTGATTCATATATCCTGCAACAATTCCTAACAGCTGCAAGACTGGGCGAGTCTAGTGCAAAGCTCTTTTAGTAGTCGGTAAAACTAGAAGAGTGTTGTATGAATTTACCATTCAGTCCTTTTATGTGTGCATACTGCCTACTGTGTTGCCTTTCTTTACCTGTAAGACGTTATGTGTGATAGAATCTGTCTTTTGTATGAAAATCAGAAGAACGAATGGAATTCCTAGTGAATGCAGAAATTCGTATAAAAGGTATTAAAAGTGATCAAGTAAAAATACAGCAAAACAATTTTTCCATAGTGAGTGGATGTTCAGAGTGAGTATTTTGATGTTTGCTGGACATCAGGTCCCAACTTTCGATATTTGACTTTCAGATAGCATTCACCGAACGCCGTCTAACCTCTTCCTAAATCGTGCCTGTTTCTCCATCTGTCAATGGGCTTGACAGACACAGTAAGGTGCACTGAAGCAAAACAGAATACACAGCTGTGCACCAGACCAGAGTCCTGCCCAGAATAAGAGAGAGAGACAGTAGAGTGTGTCTCTCTGACAGGCTAGACCTTTGGGACACAACCAGAGGCGTAAGCAGGTCACCAAATGAACAAGAGCAGGCTGAGTGTGTGAGAGATGGATTGAGTGGTGGAGTAACACAGGTTCATCCAGAGAACCTTTTTACTTGTCAGGCTACAATATTTACTGTCTTCAAACACTTAACTCATAGCCATGACACATTCTAATTGTTGCTTGTGGTGATTTTTACAGCCCTGATATCTGCTGGCTGCTGCACCAATTCCTGTCGGACTGTAAAGCTTTGGGACAGGTAAGCCTCCTATCTGGCCACATGATGGAGCCAAATCACCATCTAGCTTGGCCAGCAAAACGTCTCAAATTTCCTCTTGATTGTGACTCATTGCCACACCTTCACAATGAAGTCTTTTTAAAAAAGATATCTTAAAATAATTCAGTCCTGCACCTCCAGGTCAGTTGGGGGTGCAGCTTTGCAGTTTCTTCAGTTGAAATGAGAAAAAGGAAGAACTCCAACAGGAAGTCTTCTGTTTCCCAATATGGGAAACACAGTGTGGTGCTTTTATCCAAGTCAAAGACCATCCACTCCTTTCTATTCCTCAGTCACAAAATGTGTAAATTTATTAGTTCTTTAAGATTAAAAGACATAATTAATATCATTCTTGTCATAAGTTGAACAACTTTTGACATGCTTTATTGTTATAGCTAAATCTTGTCTGACTCCATCTACAAATAAATTAAATGGCATTTTTGAACGGGTGAGAAACATTTTCCTTCTATAGTGTAGTACTTCTATCTAGCCATATCTATCTAACTTATGATCGATTTATGTTTTTGCATCCACCTGAATAATGTGCAGTTGCGCCACTGTCTATCATTATTCTGAAACTGTGTTTCAATTCAGTTCTGTGTTTAGAGGAAAATGTATTTAAACTTTAAACTTTAAAGTAATGTAGATCTGTTCCCTCAGGCCAGTTGGGGTCACAAGTTTGAAGTTTCTTTAGTTGGCAGTGGAAAAAGGCACAAATTAATATTTAATGTGCAGTAGGTCACATGTGTCTGCTAGAAAGACTCGTCCCTGCTTTCTGTTGGGTCCACAAATACATTGAAAACAGTTGTTCGTTGCCTTCTTGTCTTTCAGCTTTGACGCCTCCTGACCAGGACACGCCTGTTGATCTGATGCTGCTCTGACAACACACACACATGCACACACACCACAGAGACAGAGAGAGAAACGGGGGGAAAATGGACCAATGTTTAACTGGGTGGCTAAATGGTTGAAAAGGAATCGGCATAAAACAAAGACTGAAGAATGAAACACGGCCACTGAGAGGTGAAACTCTGGAAACACACATTCTGCCCTTTCTCCTGTTGCTGCTAATGCTACTATGCATCTCTACTAGGTAACAGTAGATGTTGTTCGTCGTGTTGGATAGGTGAGGACTTATCCCTCCTTTGCCAAAAGGAAGAGAAAGAAACGACTAAAGCTGCTCAGAATCCTTGTTGCCAACAATATGGTTCTACCTCTTTTGACAGACAGCATCCTCATAGAAGACATTCGATACGTGAAGCAACGTCTGATACTAACACTGAAGGTTAAAAACCCCCTCAACAGTAATAACAGCTGGCATTCGAAACACTGCAAACACCCATGTACTAAATAAGGCTCCTTCTTTGGAACAAAACATACCTTTAAAGCACAAACTCGAATTCAAAAGATATTTTCTCTTGCTGCATAGGCCATCATCATCAGGCAGTTTCAATAATTTTGTCCTCTAACAATAGGCAATGGAGATGTTGGTGCAGGAGGTTCCAAAAAGACTGGCAGTGTAAGGACAGGGGAAGTGTAAGTGTGGATCAGTGCGAAGCTCTTTTTTTAAAATCATAACATATTGTTCAGCAAGACCGTCTTGCTACTGTAATCAATCAACCCTTTTGTAACTTGTAAGCAGATCCGTAGATACAGCCTATAGCTCACAATGCTCCTTAAGCATATTAATAAAGTCTTATTAATATGTAACATTCTGTTAACAATTTTATTGTTCGTACACCAATCTGTCTGATAAATGTTAATATCAGTTTTAAGAATTGATTATTTTCCTAACCATTATTGGATATTTATTACAACCAAAACAAATGTATGTAAATTTGAAGATCCATTCATATGAAACAATCTTGCAGGGCAGTGAGAGACCTGGTTACTTTCTCCAATGGCAAAAGGGCGAGAGGCGGGGTACACCCTGGACAGGCTGACAGTATTTGGTGAAGGTATTGATTACAGAGTATCCACATTTTTAGGTTTGGCCACATATATGATCAATATGCAGAGGGTGATTGAATTAAACATCAGACATATACAAATCTACCAATCAATGAATGTGAGTTGTCCTTTCCAATTGCAGTATTGGATACACTTGTACTAGGACGATAACTTCAATATAATATTTGTGCAACACATATTGTAATGTCGATTCTATAGTGTAAACTACAAATAAAAGGGAAGGTTATGATAAAGGAATCAAATGTTCAAAATATAATTCAAAAGTTTACAATTTTAATGTTTATTAAAAGTTTACTGACCTCTCAAAGAGGATTTCAGAGCCTAATTTTGGGACTAATCTCTTAATCTGAAATAGGGAAGGAATTCAAAGTCTTAAAATCACTTGGACTCATTAACTTCCACCACCAGAACCACCATTGAAGAAAGATCTAAGTTCCTTACTGTAGTCTAAAGTTGAGTTCCTTTCACTAAAGGAACTTACATGACAATTGCAGCTGTAGTTGCCACATGCCTTGTTGCCTCTCAGCTCAACATAGATAACTGTCGCTTTTGGCCACAAGGTGTCTCTGAGACCGGCAGCTGTTATTTCTGACCCAGGTCATTTAACATCCTGGTCGTTCCTGACTTTGGATTCAGAATCTGATTGGATATTAAGAGGATCTTATTTTTAAAGTTACTAAATGCTATGGAGCGCACAAGGATATTTCTGTGGCCACAGTCTTGCTCATCTTTACAGAAAAATAGACGAATTATATATTTGCTTACAATAAGAACAAAAATATTTTTAGTAAACAAATCTAGCGAATGATCAGTCAGCATGTGCTACTGGGAGAGGAGCAGGCATGAGGATAGCTAATAAGAAAACTTTGTTGCTTTTAGGGATTCTTCAGACTAGAGAGGAGAAGAAAGATGTCAACAACATTTTTCTGTAACTAATTACTTTTCCGATTCACACTTTTGGAGGTTTATGGGCAACATGAGAATTAAGGCTGCAGTATGTAACTTTTATTAAAAAAAAAAAAATAATAAAAAAATAAAAAAAATTCTCACACATTTATAACATATTTGAGACAGATAATCTGTGAAAAAAAGAAGAAGAAAAAAAACGAGCTCCTTTTACTTCTCCCAGTGCTTCCAATGCTAATTAGAAACAACTATTCAGAGCCAAAAGAAGAGTCTTAGCTTAGCGCAGTCGATCATCCCTCCTTCACTCCCTTCCTTTCTCTCTGCTACGATGCAGCTTCAGAGCCTGTTGTGAATGCAAAGGATATTCAGCACGGCCACCGATGACAGCGGATAAACGGTTTACCTAAAAAGGAGAGTTGTTTCTCTGTCATTAGCACATTTAGCATGAGGATGATTGGCAGCGCTAAGACACTCCTCCTGGCTTTGATTGGTTGTTTTTGACCGGAAGCGGTACATTTCTTCAAACAGAAATAGCAGCACTACCTTTTCACAGATTATCTGCTTCATATTATACTGCCACAACATGGTGATAGTTACAAATATAAAAATATCAGATTTTTTTTTTAATAAAAGTTACATAGTGCAGCTTTAATTACTTCTGAGGAGGTCATGAGCAATGATCTTTCGTACTATAGGAATGGTAGTGTGAAATGAATGCATACCCCTTCAGTTTATGACATGCATAATCTGATCTCTTTTCAATACTTGTAAAGTAATCATCCATAATTGTTACTGCTTTATTTATTCCCTAAGCCTGACTTCATACTTCTTGGATATCAAATTCAAACCATACGTATTTTTGTATAGCACAAGTAGCAAAGGATAAGTACAAAGTTATTCTTGCAGATTAAAAATGAGGGTCCAAATCACACTACCCAATTACCAAAAACACAATTTCTTTTTGATAAAGTCATAGTTAGTCTGAAATTATCAATGCAGTCACATTGCTTAACAGAACTGTCCCAAATAATGAAATATAACAAATGTTACCAGCATATCTTACCTTCAGTTCTCAGACAATAGATGTGAGATTGGAAGGTGTGTGTACAACTTCTGAAAATGTAGCATTTAGTTATGAGCACCTTCCTCTGCTGTTTTTCCACAGGGTTACAAATTTGTTTGGAAATATTAATGCTCCTTGTTAAGCTTTTTTTTTTTTTTTGGTCAATATCTGCTCCTATGTCAACAGTGCTGCAGTATTATAAACTTTGTGTCAGCTCTCCTAATGTGTGGTGCTGTGCTTGTGTGTGCGCCATTTTGTGCACCTCTGGGTCGGTGACAATGTACCTTGAGCAACATTTTTATAAATAGCAAGCAACACCACGTGTAATTGGACAACAATTACATGTTGTTCAATTCAACATGTAATTTAACATGTTACAGCTCATCTATCTTCTACTTTTATTTGTTTTTTTTCATGGCTCTCCTGCTTATTGTACAAAAGAGCAAAGCTCTTTCTTTCAAAAAGCTAGATTGTACAAAAGTTCTTTGTACCACAAGAGCTTCAAGATGTTGGTTCCAACTGTGCCAATATACTTATAACTCTGTAAGAGTAAAAAAAAAATGAAATTCAGATTTTGGAGTATATATTCCTTCAGTAAATTTCTTTAATGGAGGTTTGAAATCCACCTTGTGGAGAGATGTTTTCGCAAAGTGGGGTTCTACTAAGAGGTCATCAACAGTAAATATTCTACCTGTAATAGATAAGCTAATAGCTTTTTCATCAAATTTAGCTAGTAAGAACACATGGGGGAAAAGAAATCCATACTCAAATGTCAGCACTGATGTGAACAAGTTTACCAAACTATTTAAAAAGGCATCTTGTCTGATTACACAAATGTCTGTTTTTATTTCTTGGAACGTATATTGATCTGCTGAAAAATACTGAGGCTGTCTCAGTTCATATTGCTTGACAGAACTTTTTCTATTTTATGAACTCTCCAGAACCCAGAGAAATACTATCACTATTGGCCTAACATTCAGATGGCTGAGAATGTAAAGTTTATTTTAAAAGAAAGTAAAACTATCTAGTTGTAATGTACTAGTTATGCGAGTTCTTTTAGTCAGGGGCCATTTTTTCCTAAAAACACTCACGCAAACACTCACGTACGCCGTCACTGCATTTACATCTGAGAGTTCCCTGGGAAGGTAGCATCACTGTGAAAGTCGGCCTTTCACAGTGATGTGTAGAGCGTTTTTCACAATTTATTTACATGACATAAACTAAACGTATATCATGCTTTATAGCTAAGTGTTTACATAGATAAGACCCTTTTTCATTGTTCTTAAATGTGTGTCAACAGAAAAAGCTTCACTGTTGTTTTATGACAACAGAAAAAGCTGCAGAGGAGGAGTTTTACTGTTTTGAGCAAAATAAAAACTAGGCGTCTCTATCTCTCTGCCCACAGTGCCCATAGACTGCTTAGTAAGGGATTAACTGGTCAAAAACTCTTAACAGAACCCCGCTTTAATAAGTCGAAACAGTAACTCAAAATGTAGCACGCCTATTATTAAATTAACTTCAAGCTGTCATTTACAGGAAGACATTGTTGCAAACAGGCTTCTGTGAATTTTATAAAAAAAAATGATCAACAGTCTCTCCCATACTCTTTTATCATAAAATTCTTCATCTCACTTTGTAACAGAACCACATTTAATTTTTTCCTCACTGGGATCCATGTTGAATGAATGAAGCGTTCCACACAGAAACGCTTCAGAAGTCTGAACCTGTGATTTATTTGACAGATGAAGCACAGGTACGCATTATTAAAGCTAAGGATGATTGGCCTTAAGTCTTGGAAGTGTTATATGAGAGGAAATAGTTTCTAAAGAATCTAGTTTTCCATCTCCTGAAGAAAAGACAAATCCTTAATTTATTTATAAGTGGAAAGTTTTGAGGCATTTCACACCGAAGGACATAATTCTGCTCTCGTCTGATGAAGTCGATACATCGTTTTGAGAAGAATGTGACGTTTTTTTGGACCATATAAAATCATTGACAATAATGTATGTGCAGAGACCCGTAGATAGACATATAATCCCGAGGCAACACAGTATAACCTCCCGACTCTGTGAAATGTTGTTTTTGTAGATTTGGTGAAACAAGCAGGAATTACGATATATATTGAAAGACATGTTTTTAAAGTTTAATAGTAGTAAATCTGCTTTTATATAAATATTTACTTACAGGCATTATTTTTGACTTGTTGGTATTATATAATCACAATTATATATCCAGAGATCTATGTATAATATATGCTAATAAACTATCTTTATGTAGAAAATGACTCGTTATTTCCAAGTTATTGTGTGTTGGTGTGGATATGTGTTATTAGGAAAATATTAGCACCTTCATGGACACTTAAATATGCTGGAAATGGTTTGCGTCGAGTGGTGTGTGATGTTGGTCATCCTGAGGTATGTCTCTGCTGCGGTGCTCATCAGCGGTCCATAGCTGTTTTACATTCAAGTCACACACTAAAGAAATGAACAGGAATTAAAACTCAAGACACTATATAGATTTTTTTCCAAGTAGGTTAGTGGTTTCAACCCTTTTTTTTCTGTTAATTATGATTTTATATCTACAGCTAATGAAAACATAATTTCAAATTTGTTGCAAGGTGATATGTTGCAGCAGCATGACTCTAACCCAGCGGTTCTCAATTCTCGCCCTTCATTTTTAGATGCGTTTCTATTCCAGAACAACAGATTCAATGATTGCATGACCTCTTCTGCAGCTATCAAGTTTTGCAGAGACTTCACAATATTTAACCTGTACGGTATAGTGATTTTCCTAATACTTGCATCTGACTTTAAGCCATTTTTGTCACGTATGATTTTGTTTTGAAGGACAGAATAATCTTATTTTTGACAGTGGCTGATTTTGTGTGTGCGTGTATATATAGGGATGAGGCAGAAGTTGAGAAACAGAAACAGGGTCATGTCCAGTAAGGAATCCGACGTGGGCAAAGCAGGGAAATCCAAGACAAAACGTGGTTGTGATTGTGGTCAGGCAAAGGAGGAAATGCTACTGTGATGGCCTGGGTTCAGGAAGATTTTATGCTGCGGTACTTCCAGTCAGAAATAAGACTGCATATAACTATATCATAACTGTGGGGTTTTTCCAATACGTAAAAACAATCCAAGTGCATTTACTTCTCAATTTTATCACATATTTATTAAATGGTTGGATCAAAAACTTCTAACTACATTGGTGTTCAAGCTATCTTCTAAAATAAGCATCAGTTGGTTAAACACCATGTCACATTAAAGGATAAATGAAAAACTGTTCAGTGATTCTGTGTCCTGGCATAGCGGCGCTTTGTTCTGGCAGACTGAATTTCCCACACATAGACCACCACCTAGTGAACAAATTGAAACGGTACACATTTTATGACAACCTGTATTTGCAAAACAAAGATGGGACAACCTTTTATGATTAGATTTGAAACTCGCATATCAACAAAATACATGCTAATCAGTGGGGTAAAAAGTGGATGTGCACTCTATGCAGTGCCATGCTACAGGGGGCGCCAGAACGAATAATGATTCTTCTTGGTATTCTCTGTATTTGACAGCTGTTTAAGCATTGAAAACAGCCAATAATGAGCAGATAATGTGTCTGCATACACAAGCCACTTTCTTTTTTTTTTTTCCCAGTACACCTGTTGAATACTTGTTAAAAAATAGTGAATAATGCAATCATATTGGATATCTGTAGGGTCCTAATCATAGTAAAGACCATAGTACTAAAATTTAAACAGAGCATTTTTTTTCTTTGAGAAGAAAAACATTTAAGTGACCTTGAACGTTGTGTGATTGGGTTGGTCTGAGATTTTCAAAATCTCCAAGTATGCTGTAATTTTTAATGCTTTAAAAGTCGAACAGAATGTCCAGGAAAGAGAACAAATAATCATTAATCTGTGGTTGTGGGAGCAAAGACATGTTGAACGGATAATTGCTGGAAGTACAAGACGTTTTCTGAGCGATATATTTTACTAAAACTATATGCACATTATATACAGGTAACAACAAATGATGTACATAAAAACTTTGGTTTAAAAATAAAGCAAATCTTAAAATGTGTTACTGAAGAAACATCTGACGTAAACCTTTGCTAACTTGGAGACAAGCTTCTAATCTGTAGCCTTTCTGGTTGGTTATGTATACCAGCTCCATCTCCACATCACAGACAGACAGGCGTGATCTGATGGGTAAACGATAACTGGGAAACGAAGGAAAATATCGTACAGTCCAAGATGTTTAGATGGTCCTGCTGGACAAGCACTGGTTGACTACTTCCAACAGAGACGAGTTCTCCAAAGCTGCTGCCACTCTTTCTTTGTCCGCCAGCTGTTTGTTCACTGCAGATGGAAACAAATATACATTTCTGTACTGTTCAGTCTGCTTAATGTGACAAAGGGAGCATTGATCAAGTTTTGATAAATGCTTGATATCAAGCATTGCCAATTGATTGGCTTTCAGTTGGTGACTATTGAAAGCCACTCCTTTCAGTGGTCACCAGTTTAAGCACTAAAAATCATTTGTATCAGTCTTATGTAAAATCTATATTTTATATACGAGATTCTTATGTAAAGAATCTCAATTTTGGGTTTTCTCTCTCAACAGTTTGATATGCATCTGCACGTTCAAACATTTAATGTGCTTTAGCATTTTTCTACCTGCTTCTTCTGAGGCATGAGTTCCAGGAGTGATGTGAACATCAGTCTGAGTAGTAAAAGAGAAAGTCTAGTTAAACAAAAAAAAATAATAATAATAATAATGATGCAGTACATTTTTATTTACCAACCAACTCATAAGAGCAGATAATATCTAATGATCATCTTCTATATCCAAGCAAACTTACTTTGAACCTGTCTGGCAAGGAGCGCAAAAGCTTGACCTTGATGGATAGACCAATGAGTGTCGCCATGCTGCAGTGGGGGATTGTGGGAGTGAACTCGACACTCACAGTACTCTCTGTATCATTGACCTGAAGATACAAACGCAAAAAAAAACACACAAAAACAACACACCAAAATTCAACTTGAGGAAATTACTTTGTTGAAGATTCTTCTACCGGCACACCTCCATAATTTGTGGATCAGACCAACCCTGATGAGAAAATACCAATCTGGAATCTGAAAGACCGTAAGGATCTCAGGTCAACTTCCAGAAGTGTGTCTACTTCCTGGTCAATGACAAACGAAGGAATTAGTCATTTTCTTTAGATTTTGTCGCTGGCAAAAAATATCTTTCTTCACATTTTGAGAGATCAAACATCCCTTGAGAAGGAAGCATCATTGATGAAGGTAAGAAATTTAATGGAATCAGGCAATAGGTGTAGCAGTACTTTGCTAACCACTCATTAGCTGCATTTTCATGTGCGCAAGTCATAGTCAGTACTATACTAATGTTGAAAAAACAACTTTGTGATTTCATTTGGTGTAATTAAATATGAAACTAAATGAAAATTGTACATAAATAATTTGGACACACGATGAGTCATTACAAATCATGGCAGCAACGGATGTAAACAGTTACACATAATTCAGCCTTGGCGCTAAAACTCATTATAGGAGACGCTGGCGTTTTATTCAGGTCTTATACTTGGCCTGAATAAACGTTTAGTGAAACTGTAGTCTGCAATTTTACAGAAGAGCTATGGATACAACATGTACGAATGAGAACTTTTTATGGACTGCGTAATGCTGTGAAAGCTCTGGTGGAGACAGATGCACATTGTCTGAAAAAAAAAGAAACACAAAACAAACCATCAACCACTTCCTGTCGTCTACATTGTTTAAACCATAAGCAACATCTGGCTGTTGGTCACGTGACAGTGTGTTTCCAATGGAGTTTTGCGAAATACACCTATTTCTATATGACGGAAAAACCACTTCATCATAGCGCGAAAACATTTTGTAGAAAGACAGGTTTTTTTTTTAAGTTGCCTTGTTTCCATTAAGTCAATTTATTTTTGTAATTTCAATTTGCACAATTGTTCCCTTCAAAATATATTAATAATCAGAATGGAAATTGAGCTCATTTTATTTTATCATGCGATTAATTGCTTTTTGGAACAGGCTTGCTAACACAACTAGCAAAAATACCCTAGAATAAATACAAAATTACTTCTGAAAGTAATTGGTTGTTTTGGTTTCATTTCCTGTTTCAGAGTAAAAGGGGCTAAGCCCAAATGCACGCCACACTTTTCAGATTTTTGATTGTAAAAGCAAAATAGACAACAAGTATAATATTTCTTTAATTTCACACTTAGGCAGAATTCCTCGTTCGTCTGTCACATAAAATACAATGAAGTTTGAGGCTGAATCTTTTCAGAACCCGTTAGTGGTGAAGGTTAATAAGAATTTAAACACGAACCTTAACTCGAACCTGCTCGACCACGTTGAGCTCCTCCAGAGACAGCGGATGCTCCGGGTCATTGATGGATCGGATCAGATGTAGCACAAGTTAAAGAACATCAAACATTTATTCAGCATTTATTCTGCATGACTGAAACTTTTTTTTTACTCTTATGCATCAAATAATATAAAGTGCAGGCGCAGGTTTCGTGGTTTATTGTTTGCTATAAATTTTATCTACTTTAGGACCGTTCTCAATTTTGCTAAGTTACATTAAATACAACCTGAATTGCAGAACATTTGCATCATTTTTTTTAAAGGATATCAAATATTTCCCTGTCGTCGATGGGGTCGTGAACGTCTTCGTCCTCTTCGGACGCTGTTAGCATCCTGTCCCCGGAGCGCTGGAAGATCACCGGGTTCGCATTCTCCAATTGGACCCCTCCGGACATTTTCACCTATATTTTATACGCCTTTAAACGGAAATATATATATTTATAAACCGTTGTGCTGCGTTATTGTGCTGGAAAGAGCAACCTGACGGAGCACTTCCGGGTTTAGCGGAAACACCTTATATTATGTCTATGGGAAACACAACGTCAAAGAAAGCGTCTTAAAGGAACAGTTCGCTTAATAAAAGAAGATGAGCTTCAAAGGCGTTCTATGTTCAAAGGTACTGCCGCTCTTTCTGATTTTAGCTAATTTCGACCTAAAACAGCATAAGCATTCAGCATTTACCACACAAATAATGTAAAAAAGGCATTTTTATTTAATTAATTTAAGTGTCTCAACAATAAGCGCCTTCGAATGTCCAAAAAAGCATTTGATGTATTATTATTATTATTATTATTATTATTATTATTATTATTATTATTATTATTATTATTATTATTGAAGTACAGAGTAACATTTACCCAACATTGTTGCCAATAATACCTGTAAAGGTAAGTTATCAACAGACGTACAGGAAAAAATAAAAAATAAATAAATAACCTTCGGTGTCCCAGAAAGATTAAGGCTTAGTCTCTGCTCCTGAGCTCAGAAAATTATTTCTCAGATTTTTTTTAGAAACGCCTGACTCTATTAAATCAGAACCAAAACATTACTGTCTACATCAACTCTGTCAAAGACGCAAAATGCATTAAGCCTTAAGGCATTTTGATCATGCCTCAGCTTTTTCTGCATTGTTTTATATACTGTAAAGCAACTGCAATTACCTTGCAAATGAATGATTTTGTAAAAATAAACTTGTCTCTCTGTTCTACACTGATAATTTTTAGAGATGGGCTTGAAATACATGGTGTAATTTTTCCGTTTGTCCTGTAGATGGCAGAGTCTTTTTATTCTAGCCTGACACGCACCATGGCATGTTGGTGGAAAACCCACAAACAGGTAAGATGTCTACTTGCTTATCTGTATAGTGGTCATTAGGGTACGGTTTCCTGTCAACAGCAATAATTGGGGAAAGCTGGGGGGGAACATGGACAGAGTAATTCTGCAGAGCATACAGTTATATTCCATAAAAAAAATAAAAAATAAAAAAACATTATTGAAAAGTCAATTTAACTTAGTTTAGTAGGTGAAACCCATTCCACACACATTTATGCACAGATTTATGTTTCAAGGCTTTATTTCTGTTATGATTATTTCCCACTTATGCCGACATTTAGAATACTATATAAGCCAATAAAAAAACATACTTAACATATAAACTCTCTCTCTCTCTCTCTCTCTCTCTCTCTCTCTCTCTCTCTCTCTCTCTCTTTTCTACCCATGGATGACAAAAGTAATCAGTCTGGTGCAAAATTGTTCTTTTCTTTTGAAGGACGATTTTGCTTACACAGACTTCATAATTCATTTTATTTGTTGTTTCTGTTGTTTTGTTTATTTATTTTGAATATTTAAAATGTCTTCCATTTCCAGTGTTATCCCTCATGGCATACTAAACTCCCATTTATTTAATATTTTATTGTATATATTTATATTATAGTTTCTGTGTCATTACCATTATATTACTTGAAAATGGTCTCAAATCAACAATATAATCATTTATCACAATAATTTCTGGGACAATTTATCATCCGACAAACTTTGTTATCGTGACAGGCTCACCGGCTGAAAGGTTGTTAAAAGATACTTTTAATCCAGCAAACTGAAAGCCATATTTAATTTGACTGTACAGCTGATCTGTGATTATTCGAATATTTTGAGCACAGTTTATGAAGACAAAATATAACAGCATACCGTACTTTAATGCAGAATGACAAGTGAGAGAAAACTGTGAACTGTTAAAGACAAAATTTTTGGCTAAAGCCAACACATGTACACAAATGTATCCTCTTGTACTGTCTCAGCAATGCTGTCAAACATGTAGGGACTGCATGCTCACTGCTTGTCTTAGTCCATTAGTTTGTGTTTATTCTTTATTTCTGAGAGCACAGAGATCAACACAGTCCTTTGCAATCTGATGTTAGTCAGACACTGTTTCTGCAGTTGAGCCCAGAGCAACACACCTGATGTGCTTTAAATGAGACCACAAAGCTGGTGACAGCCGGTGCATCACCTGAGATATAAAAAGCAGCAGCGGTCATCAGAATACAACCTTCTAGGAAGAGAATGTTTCACCACCTGTGACATTTTAGCATTTATTCGAAAAGATCGAGCTCCGGAGAGATGTAAAGTTTTGACAAACTTGGTATTTTCAACATCAGACAACATCGCTGACCACTTTGTAGCAGTTTGTCGAGTTTGTGCTGAGACAAAAGCACATTTGTTTGCTAAAGTGTCCCACTAAAGTGTTCAAATCTCCTGAACTTGCTGAGATTTCATCATACCACAGTCTCAAGTGGCAAAATGAAAAAGTAATAAAAAGTTGAAATCCAAAATAAAACTAGTGATGTTCCAGTTATTACTTACAAAAGGCAACTCTAAAAGAAAGGGTCTTTTGGCCTTGAAGTTTCTTCAAGATTAGCAAAGCATAAAAACTGAAAGCATTTGACTCTGATTCTGGGGATGCAGAGCAGATTTAAACCAGAAGACCTGAGAGGTCTGGAAGGTTGAGACAACAGCAGGTCTTTAATGTATTTTGGTGCTAAGTCATGTAGTGATTTATAAGCTAACTATTTTAAAGTTTATTCTCTGAGTTATAGCTGAGAAGATGATACACAGATCTACGTTACGGTGTCACCAGGTGACTCTGAACATACTCAGAAGTTGAGACGCTTAGAAATGAATCAGCTTATGACAAATAAATTTTCTTCATCTGAACAGAAACAAAACTGGACTTATTGTCTTTGGACCTATAGGAACGATGTACAGTCATCTCAGAGCTTTTCAATCATCAGAGACACAAAGACAGGTTACCAGGTCACCCTTCTATAACCTGAAGACAATTTCTAGGATTAAAGGACTAATGTTTCATCAAGATACAGAGAAACTCACTAAAACCAGGAAGACAGAAGACATCATCCTGGTTCTAAAAGTCCTTACACTGACACCCTATAACTCATTTTATTTCTTGCTCTAACCTGAGCTAGCAGGAGCACATAAATATTAAGTAGGAAGGGACCCAGGATTGAACCTTGGGTTACCCCACATGTGACTTCTGTCCGCTCTGATGAAAAATGACCTACTGACTCGAAGAAGTGGATGTCCTGAATGAATACCTTTACACCTTTATCACCATTTGTCAATAATCTCATAACTGAACCTCTATCTGTAGCTCCTTTTAACTTTTAGTCACCAACATCTGTCACTTCCGTTTGATTTAATGAGCACAACCAAGATCCTCAAAAGCAAAAGAGCACAAAGAGTTCTCACCATATCAAAGTCCTACTTCAAATCTCAGGATTATGATGTTTTCGAAGAATTTTCCTTTTAAGTTTAAAGTAGATCCTGGTAAAGCTCAACGTCTTTTTTATCTCCTCATAAAGTATCCTAGCTCTTCAGAGAGCTCGAGACTCTTCAAAAACTCTAAAGTTCCTGACGTAAAGAAAGTTTGGGAAGAAAGAAAGCGTGAGAGAAAGAGAAAAAAAACAGGAGAATGATGAATGACAGAGAGTTAATGAAGTGCAGCGGATCAGACCGTGCTGGGATGTTTGTGGTTGATCTCATTAGACATGAACTCACATCTTCTCTTTCACAGCAGCAGTGAGGTAACACTGGAATGAGGCTGATTACAACACTTAATTGACAGCATGGAGAAAAGGCAGAGGTTCATTTCTGACACTGTTCTAACTAAACAGGTTTTATGCTCATCATCATTTGAATCCACAAAAAAACTTAAGACACTAATGAAATTACATAGTCAGACTGCATTCCACACATCCCGGCCAGTTTACTTAGTGCAGATTTTTACTAAGCTTTAACTTTTAACTGCAGATGGGAGAGGGAGTTTGAGGGTAATTGCTTGAAAAAGGTGTTAGATGGAAAGCCTATGTTGGCATTAAGTGACAAGAAAATGCCTTTATGGTATGAAAGCAAAAAATAAAAATAAAATTAAGTTGTGCTTCAGCCTACAAAACGTAGTGTCATAACTTTTAGACGTTTGCTGGCTGAATCTTTGAAGGATATTCAAAAGTGAAGCCACTCGCAAGGCCACATGATTTTATTTTTTCCTGCTGAAACATTTGAAAAGTTGGAGAAAGGTTCTGAGTGCTGACACTTTCTCTGTTCCCCTGTGATTTCCTGAGATTGATTCATAAGTTCAGATATGAGGCAGAAATTATCTGGTTTTGAAAATGGATGGTTTTCTGTGTTCCCGTTTCCCTTCTGTAGTCACACTTCAAAGCCCATTTTCTCAAGCAACACTTTTGAAACTTATCTGCAGGCCGTTTTGAAACAGCACGACTCGGCTGTCTTTTAAAAGCCATCAGAGTTAAAGAATCGACCACCTGCGTCTTGTCAGATCTCACCATGAGAAAACAAAAAAAAGGAAACCGCCTGTGGACGGGACTGAAAATGTCGCTGCGTTAGAAATAAAAACATTAAATCCCCACATTTCATGTAACATAAGTTTTCTATACATATTCACAAAATAAAAAATGTCTGAAGGACAAACAAGTTAAAGCTACCTTGTTTTGGTAATCAAAAATCACGATGAGGGCCACTTTGACAGCCCTGGTCAGAAGTTTGAAATATTTGCAAAAGTTCAGATTTCTTCGCCTCACTAACACTAGAAAGTTGTACGTTAACACCTTTTGTCCTGGTGTGGTTACTAGTAACATTTTGATCTAAGTCTTATTGAAAAATGTAAGTTTTTCCCAAAACTGAACAAATGTATTTTTATAACACCAAATTGCGCAATCATGTAGTCAATGGAAGTGTGGCTTCTTGGTCTATTGTTGTCAACAAACAGGATAAAAAGCGTAGCTTCCGACAAACAACCAACAGCTGCTTCTCCGTCCCTGCCAGTTCCTAACGCTCTGCCCTCAGCCGTTTTCCATCCTGTCACTAGAGAAGATTGGGTCTCTGTTGACCTTTTACTGTAATTATGTTCTGACAGTGAGGTCTGTCGGCTGCTCTCAGCCTAATTCATATTAGACTGTAGAGGGGAAATGGAGCGACTGCAAACAGAAGTGAGAAAACTTTGAAACAAGCTTGACAAGTAAAAAAAATCGATGCTGTTTTTATGGGAGTGGAGCGTTAAGGCTATGGAGACTTGCAGCTCAACATATTTAACAAAGTCACCATTTGTGATTTAAGCCTAGAGGACGACTTCTCGTAATTTCTTTTCTTAATGTGGCCCTAACACTCCCTGATAGGAATCTGCTAAAATGTGAAAAAGATCAAGAAACAAGTCATGATTTTCTTTCTGCTATTTGCCAAGACACAAACTCTGTGAGGCCCACGATCCTCCTGAATTCGAAGAAAAAGTCCGTGTTAATATCTGTTGAGCCATACTCACGTCCCCGTCTCCACGGGGGTAATATGACTCCAAAGCATTCTTTGATTTCTGATGCTGTTCTCTTCCACAGAGATGAGATCCCTGAGATGGCTCAGCCTACGAGAGGAGATTAAGATAGTCCTGAGGGGTCTGCAGCCCCTAAGCATCTTTCTGTCCCCAATAAAGGGAAGCCATTCAGTACGAGCAGAGAGAGAACAGGGAGGAAAAGAAGCACAGCACCAAACAGAACCAAAGCCACAGGGTTCCGCTTCACCAAGCTGGGTTCTTTGTGTTCGGAAACTCTTTTGTCTGATGCCAACAAATGGCCGGATGTTTTGTTTTTAAGTTTTCCTTCTGCATTCACGTTTTACCCTAACAGCAGCTTTTCTAGCGTGACCAACTGTGACGAGCGAAAAAACGTTTGCAGTTATTGTCCATAAAAGCAATACTAATATCGGATGTCAATATCGGCCCAAATTCTCATATTGGAGCATCATTAAAGTTAATATTTGAACTGTTTTCTCACACTTTTTCTGTTTTTTTTTTTTTCTTTTTTAGTAGAGCGCTTTTCTAGCCTGGCCATTGAATTCCTAAGTAATTTTGTTAAATTCTCATCTCCCTTCACTGTGCTGTGTGGAATTTCTCCCATCCTGAGAAATCCATTGAGCAGGATTTCTCAGGAAATGGATTTCTCAGGATGCATTACTATGATAAATGCATCCTGGTCAATCAGCAGACAGAAGGAGACATTGTGAACTATGATGTTGATTTTCTGTGCTGTTTTTGGAATTATAGTCTGCTTGTAGCTTGAGCAACAAAGGATGTGAAGGAAATCATTCAGTACATGTTGGCCATACAAATAAATATTAAGTAATTAAAGTAGGAGCAAAAGCATTATTTCCGGTAAGCTTCGTAGCGTAACTTCCTTAATGTTTAAGCTCGTGCATTACATATGTATCGGCCAAATGTTAGTGATTGGGTAAAATTTGATCCAATCGTTTAAAATTTCAACAGTGGACGCCTCTAGGAAGAAATTGTTTCTCAATAGCCAAGGGTTCAGACCCCCTGTACAAAGCGAAGTGTAGAACAAGGTACCGTTTTTGGTTGAGATCATTGTTCACTTGTCAATTATTCATTATATCTGTGCAGAAAAACACACAAAACTGTTACTAAACCTATTTATTAATGGAGAAAATTAGTGTTATTCTTTCATAGGTTTTGTTTTTTAATTACATGGCTGAAGAAGTATAAATTCAAACATTCTCATGTATGAACTGATTTTCTCCAGAAATTTACATGACAAAGAGATCTTAATCGAGAGACCAGAGAGTGTTTTTACTCCATTGGCTTCACCGTTAACAGTCAGACCTAGAAGCTTTCCACTCCATATAAAAAGCTGGCAACTTGTGTTTTTCAAGACCTTGATGCCCGACACCTACGCACATCGATCCCTGAACGCAATGCGGTGCTTAAAGGCAATCATAGTGAGGCGTGTCCACAGAGACAGAGGTTATTGATCTATTTCTGCAAAGATCGGATCGCCCAAAAAGCTGAATCTGGACAATCCCAGGAACACCGTCATTTACTCCCAAAAGTCGTCCCATATCTGGGACCACAGCTGATCTTGGTATTGACAGCAAAATGTCTTAAAGCTAAATGGTGGCACAATAATAAAATGACTGCAAAATTTTGGAAGGTTAGGTAAGGAGAAAACATCTGGATCTTTTAACACAACTGTGATTTCTATTACTACTCTCTGCATGGCTAACCAAGAAAAATCTTAGAAAAGGTTCAGTATCTGACTTAAATCTTAAACAGAACTTGTGAGTCATTCATGAACTTTAAATCTATTCATGTTCTTTGTTAGACTATTATTCCTATTTGAACAGATAAAACTAAGCAAGTGAGATGCAATTTTTTTAAACTGAGTTAAATAAAATAATCTGCAATGGTTTCACACATAATCATCATGCTAAGATGTTAGGCAAGTCGCATTGCAACAATTATTTCTGGAATTATTTCGGTATTTGCTTTTCACTTTTTGTCATAGAAACAATCCTAAACAGCCCTTTTTTTATTACTGTTGGTCATTGCGACAGTGTGTTCATTTCAAATTTGTAAACTGCTAAAGAATTGATTGGATTAGAGTACGACACAGGTTGATGTCAGGGAAACTTCATAATAACACATTTCTTTTGAGCAAACAAAAAGAAAAGCTAATCACACTGATAACCGCCAGGCTTCTCAAAACACTGTGATTTTAGTTTGGAGGCTGTAATCAAAGCTTTTGGATCGGCTTTGATTTTTTACGGGGGCCAAAACGACACAATCCAAGTCGCCACGAAGATCACAGACAGAATACCAAGCGAGCAGATTGAAGCCGTTGTTCTTAAAAGCCGACATCCTCAAGCCGAGAGTGCAGTTTTCTCTTTTCAGATTGCAAAACAGTGTGTGACGGAAACATCAGCTTGACGCACAAAAACAGAATTCTGCAACTATGTAATAAAGGTGGATAAACTTCACAGGAATCCTTTAAATTTGAAGTCCGTGTTATAATTATAAGAGATTCTTTATACTTCAGCATTTCAATATGGGTGTTTTAATAAATAAAGCAGTATGTGCAGTCTTTTTGTATGTTTGATTCTAGCATTCTTCTATGAAATGGCTGAAATAGAAAAAAGAAGAACCTATTAGATTTTTGTGCAGATCCAAGTTACTCTCTTCCAGACCAATCTTTGGTGTTAGTTGATAAAAGCCCTGCAGCTGGAGCCTCTGATGAACAAAGACCTTCTTTACCGCTCCATACAGTTGTAAGGCTGCATGTTAATTCATTTTCCTTACTCTGCTGGTTTACCACAGTAAGCTGCCAGTGGTAAGGGCCCGTCCAAAAAGCCCGGTGATTAATTTTGCCCCCTCCTCGGTGACAGAGACGCATCCTGTTGTAGAGGAAGGACTCAGTGCTGCGACTTATTTCAAGGCTCCTGTGCAACTTGTAGCAATTATGGGTGTTAAATCTAGTTTGTTGCCTTGTGTGAATAATACACATTGGTGTCTGTTAGATTTCAATGCAGGGATGGGAATATAGTGAGAGACAGTAGAAAAAAAATCTACTGGCACTTCTAGCCATGGAAATAATGTATCCATAACTTGTTCAGATATCGTACTGCAAACTCCACCTTAAGAAAAATATCTTTTTGTCTGCAGAAATTCTCTGCCAATCATTTTAAATTTATAAACTACTGGAATTTCCTTTGTTATGTTCTTCTATAATTGAAATAACTATCGGTTTATTAAAAAAATAACCAGAAGTTGGGTATAGTTTCAAACATTGGTTTAAAAATTATTACCCAGCTTGTTGGGTCAGAGAATGGGCCTCATTCGGTTTTGACAAAATTGAAATCTACAAAATCCTGATCTGATCAGATGTTACTGAACCTCTTTCATATTATCAAACAGGAATTGTTTACACGGTCAATGGCGGAGTTTCACTGAGAAGCAGCTCCTGCAGTGAGCTCAGCAGTTGCGTGGTTCCACCAGGTGTTTGCTAATTGCTGCTGCCGCTACTCTGGTGGCTCTAAAGGTGGGAAACTGCAGCTTTTCCTCCGAGGTGAGGCCTGGAAGGCGGTGCTAGGTCCACCCAGTCACTTTTCACAGCTTAATGGTTACCAAGGGAGATTAAAGGATTTCCCAGACATGCATGATAGAGTATGTTTTGGTGAAGGAATGACATTATAACATGATATACAGCTCCAAAAAGTCAATTTTACATAGTACTGCCTCTTTATTGTCAATGTGTTACTGATTTAGCATACACTAGATATTTTTTTTTTTTTTAGGTTTTGTTGGCTCTAGTGGCCTTTATTTGAAAGTAGTTCAGCAGGAAAGAGGGTTATGAGAGAGGGGGAAGACATGCGGCAAATGTCACCAAGCCAGGAATTGAACCTGCAACCACTGGCATGAGGACTAAGGCCTCAATACATGGGTTGTGCTTTGCCCTCAGAATTTTTTTTTCTTAACTTAAACTAACATTAACTTTAAGTGTAGTTACCATAGTGGGGTAGCTTAACATTAGTCACAAAGGTAAAATAAACAGGTTGCATGTTGAACACTATTGCACAGTGTGTGTTAATTCTTGCTTGAAAAACCAGACCTTCTCCATTAGTAAATTAATATTTAATAACTTTTATTACATTTAACAGACTGAAGGATACTTTCAGGGAGTTCTATATTCTTGTACTACTGTATGTATGTAGCTGTACATGTATTTCAGCCAAAGTGGCAGGTAAAAAAAAACAAAAACATTTTCCCTCTCTTTGTGGGAATGAAGCTAATTTACAGAGAAGCTGAAAATAAAGGAGTGGAACCCCTGACAAACTTTCAACCTTGTAAGACGGGACATTATGTAACGTAAATCCCATGTTCCAAAGTAGTCATTATCTAGCAGCAGATTCATATTCTGTACTCCCTCTAGTTTTCAACAAAGTGGGATTTTTTTATTTTTCAGCTCAGCGACCCCCCGTCGTTCACTTCAGATGGGTAAGCAATGCCTCGAATCGTTAAAGCTCTGAACCATCCTGGCATGGAGCCCTGCACCTAATATCACGCTTCACTATGTGGTCAATACTCGACAATGGTGTGAAAAAACCCAGAGTGCTCCCAGAAACACCAGAGGACATAGTTTAATTCACGCGGCCGCTCGCCGAGGTCAAAGTCAACAGGAGCAAATCAGCTCAGGTCTGGCAGACAACTGGAAGAGCAATCATTTCAGTCAGTGAGGCTAAAAGACATTAAGTTTGAAGAAGAGCCAGATATCAAAAAGCTGCAGGCAGGAGTCCAGCTAGCTTGACAATGTTTGGATTTTGATGTTAAAAGCTGACACTGTCCAGCACTGCTTACACATTTACAGTCAGTATTAACCAGGAAATTCAGCCGAAGCAAAAGTCGGGCTGAAATGCTAAATCTTCTCTATCAGGGTTTCTGCAGGTTTCACCAACTCAAATTTAAGGCCTTTTAAGACCATTACGAATGAATTTTAAGACAGGTATCACAACAGAAATGTAAAAAAAGAACATTACATATTTTATATTGTAGTAGTGCCAAGCTTTTTTGCACAGAATGCACGCAGCATTCTATGGGTTGGCAACAGAAGTGAGGAAAACTAACGTCAACCAGCCAACAGGCGAAAGTTTACAGGCAAGAAAAGCTAGGAAGCTAGCAAAGGTATATTAGCAGACAACCAGGTGTGACTTTAAGTTAAAGGGTGTAACACTATTAGGGGAAAGGATGTCCCATCCTTTCAAAAATCTTTGAAGTGAAGCAGGCTGACAGTGAACTTCAGCGCATATGCATGAGGGTGAAATGTGCGAACTTTAAGAGCTTGAACTGACGTACAGGTGACTTGTAGGCTAGTATGAGGTACGACACGACAGGCCTGCCTTTCCCTTATAAGTGAGGAAGTTAAGCTCGCGTGCTGTTGTTTTGAAATTTGTGGTTCTTCCGGTGTAGTCGCTATTGCCTCGCCGCATCGATTGATTTTAGCGGGTAGTAAGGAGCCTTTGACTTAACAGAGTCGAGTTCCCGTACTCCAAAGATGTTATGAAGCTCGCCGTCTCTCAGGTCACTGGACTCGAGCTGCCTCACAGTCAAAACCTCCGTCCTCTTTTGAATATTAGAACATGACATTAAAAGACCCTGAAATAAAAACAAAGTTTAAAAAATAAGCCCATGAAATACGTTGTTCTGTTACGAAGTTGTACATATTATGCTTTCACGAACTATTAAGTTCATTTATGTAGATCAAGAGGGGAAAAGCCTGCCCTCGTGTGTTCTTTTCAGGAATTGCAACCTAGCAATCTTGTTTTTGAAGCAGACAGTATGGTGTCCCCATCCGTTTTGTGATGTCCGGTTTGAGTGGTTGCATTGCCGGTATGTATTGTGGAAGTAATTATGTGGCATTGTTTCTGTGCTAGATGTAGCTTCCTAATGTGTTATTTGACACTATGATAAGTTTTTTGTTATTGAATTTAACCGCGATTTATATGGCGTCAGTAGCATAGATCTTTACATCGATACTACTTTTATATTGAGTTTTATATTGAGTTTCAATATACTTTTATATTGAGTTTAATGAGAAATTCAATATAAAAGTAGTTTCTGATGAAACTCAATTTAAAATTATTAAATTAATAAATTACAATGAATAAAAAAATGAATGAAATCAATATATAAAACGAATAAACAAATCTTGAAATTAATTTAGAAACAGAAAAATATATTTTTTATTTCATGGGGACATTTGTTTCATATGACATTTATTAATAATTTATTAGTAACTATTTATTTAATTTCAAATAAAATGGCTTTCCATATTTCTTTCAGTTATGTTTCTTATTCTCGAGAGATAATAAGAAAATAACACAGACTTCCAAACATTCTTTTGAAAAAACTGAATATTTAATGGCCAGTCTTCATTTTTCTTCACAATATGCACAAACTTGATTTATAAAGGCTGAGAGCAGCACTATAAATCTCTCCATTTTATTGATCTGGTGTTGAATTATTCATTAGGTTGGTTGTTTGGAGGTCAGATGAGAAAGACAGAAAACTATTGTGGTCAATTATAGCAAAAAAAAAGAAAAGAAAATCAATAGTGAAAACAGAAGTACCTGTGTGAAATGAGCTGCAACAAATGATGCTGGACACACACCACAAAGTCTTTATGTAGAAGAGCTCTATTTGTAACATTGTTTAACAATAAATTAGGCACAAGAATCAAGAGGATGTGATTCTCTTAAGGGAAATGCTCTAAATAGCCAAAAAATAATAAAATGTAAAACTGCACATATCGAAGGGGATGCTTCAGTTTCACCCAAGATAACAGATAGAAACATTGTTTTACCTTGGCTATGAAGAAATTTCAGTTGTGTTACTCTCTCCCTTGCTTGTGGTTGTCAGAAAGGTAAATATGTCCAGAAAATAAAGAGGCAGAATCATGCCTGTACAAGTATGGTGGAAAGTAGGAGGCTAATAAAAGCAGAAGAAAGTTAAAGCAGAGAAACAACAAACATGCTGAAGACTTTGCTGAACTGAGTGCTGGATCCGAAAGAAGCAATAAAAAATGGTAGATCAATACACCAAATAATTATTTTCTCCATTAGTCATCTAATGGCCAAGATAATAGTGTTTCAGATGGGACATTATTGGACAACTAATGAATTTCTGACTTCCATTATGTCTCAGATCAGATTAGATAAGAGACAGAAATGAAGGTTAAAGGTTTACCCAAGTGCCTTATAATATTTGCTCCTAAACATCTCACATTTGATCATATAACATTCAATGCATGTTTAAAAGCAGGGAGAGAGGGAATGTCTGGAAATTGATTAACCGAATGAATGGTAGAAGTTAAAGTTCATTTCAGCAACAAGGCTGTCCAAAGTGCTTTACATCATAAAATCATAATGCAGTCACCAATTTTGAAACAAGCAATTACATTTTGTAAATGTGGAATTTATTGTGATAATGAAGAGGACATTTTTCCAAATTTCTCTTTAATCAAATTGTTTTACTGAAGAAAGCTAAAGAGACAGAACAGCAGACGTTTAGAATTCTGATCTAATTCTAAAGACCGTAGAAGAAAACAGCATCAGTTCTAAGCTGATGACAGATTCAGTTTCTTCTTTGGATCACTATAAAGAAAACACCAGTGAGTTCATCTCACTTCAATATCAACTGATTTGAACAAGAACATTTGTTCTGCAGAACAGTGGAAGAGGAACCAGAACATCCAAATACATCAACATGAATATTCAAGCAAAACTATTAGAGCCCAGAGAAGATTAGATTTTCATGTGGAGAAATATTTCAGTATCAAAGAAGAATAAAAAAAACAAAAAAACAAAAACAAAACATATATCCTCCTGGAACACAAAGAACTACATTTAAACCAGAAAAATAAAGAAGAACACAATGGCAGAGCAGAGATCAGAACAATGAACCCTGATCAGCAATCAGAGAGAAGAGAAAAAATCTAGTTGGGTTTACAGAACTCTGCAGAGGTTCCTTGGTACCAAACCCAAACTCCAGCCAGTAGCAGCTGAGTGAATGTGGTCTGGGCTCTGTGGATTAGAGTCATGATGTCAGAGACGCTGTAGAAGGACAGAAGACCTGCTGTGTGATTCAGGTACACTCCTACTCTGGAGGAAACTGGACCCGAGACGGAGGTCCAGATGTTGCTGTGACCAAATTTAGACTTGTTACAATCTAAAGCCCAAGATTTGTTGTTACATCCAAATCCACATTTATTCCCTTCTCCTATTCTGCTGATATTCTTGTATGTGACTGCTAAACAAACTTTACCGCTCCACTCCACCTCCCAGTAACAACGTCCAGTCAGACTCTCTCTACTCAGAACCTGATCCCAATAAGTGAATCTTTCTGAATGACTAGAATAAAAATGATCTTTATTCATCTCAGTCACCTTCCTGTTCCCCATTGATAGCTCCAGGTATTTGTTTGCTGTGTTTGGATCCAGAGTAATTTCCCGGTAATATTTCAAGAACTCAGCTCTGCTCTTTGGTTCTGGTTCTGACAGTAGAACATCCACCTCAGTGACCATCAGTGAGATATTTGTCCCTGCGTCTCTCAGGACGTCCTGTAGTTTCTGTCTGAGCTCTGACACAGCTGCCGTCATGTCCTCAAAGTGTCTCAGAGGACGGACTTTGATGCTGGAAGAGTGTGTCGACTCACTGAGTGCTGGCAGTGAGGAGTAGTTGAGGAGAAACTGGCTGTGATCCTCTGTGTGTGACAGCTGCTCCAGCTCAGCGTCTTTCCTCTTCAGCTCAGTGATCTCCTGCTCCAGCTTCTTCTGAAGATCTTTGACTCGACTCACTTCAGTTTTCTGGTGGAATCTGATCTGCTGCTTCACCTCGGAGCTTCTTCTTTGGAGGAGATGGATCAGCTGGGTGAAGACCTTGTCATTCTCCTCCACTGTTTTATCAGCAGAGTGATTGATGGCCTCCACCTCCTGTTGAAGCAGCTTCACATCATTCTCTTTGTCCTGGATCATCTGGTGGACGTTTCCTCGTCCCTCTTCCAGCTCTGTCTGCCTCTCAGCCCTTTCTGATGCAGCTGATACCGTGTCGTGACCTTTATGTTCATCCACAGAGCAGAGATAGCAGATAGTCTTTTGATCAGTGCGGCAGAAGATATCGATCACCTTATTATGACGAGAGCAGATGTTCTCCTGGAGGTCCCTGGCCGGCTCCACCAGCTTGTGTTTCCTGAAAGGAGCTGAATCATAATGAGGCTGAAGGCGTTCCTTGCAGTAAGAGACCAGGCAGACTAAACAGGACTTGATAGCTTTCAGTTTTCTTTCACTGCAAACATCACAGGCCACATCTTCAGGTCCAGCATAGCAGTGATCAGCAGCAGCAGCAGCTTGGAGTCCAATTTTCTTCAGCTCCTCCACTAAAGCTGCTAGCATGATGTTCTTCTTTAGCACAGGCCTCGGTGTGAATGTCTCCCTGCACCCAGGGCAGCTGTGGATTCCCTTCTGATCCTCTGCATCCCAGTGGGTCTTAATACACTTCATACAGTAGCTGTGTCCGCAGGGAATAGCCACTGGATCCTTCAGTAGATTCATACAGATGAAACAGGAGAAGGTTTCTCTGTCCAGATGACTCTGCTCCATCTCTGCTCTCAGTCACAGTGGCTGTGTTAGTTTCACTTTCTGAAAACAGAAACTGTTTTGAGCTCTAAGTGCAGAGAGGCAGCAGCCAATCAGCTGTTGGATCCGCCCAGCTTCACGGTGTGTTTAAGAGCAGAAAGGAGAGGGAGTGACATCAGGGAATACATAGGTTTAAAAGTAGAAGTTAAAGTTTATCTGTATAACTCATTTCAGCAACGAGGCTGACCAAAGTGCTTTACGTCATAACATAATGCAAAAATTTTTGAAACGAGCTAAATATTTTGTCAAATGCCATCAAAATGATCAATACACATCAAGTTGATCAATATTCCATTTAATACTAATCAAAGTGAATCTAAACAGGTGGATTTTTAGCCTTGATTTAAACGTCAGTGTTTCAGCTCTCAGTATGTTTTTTAAAGTTTGTTCCAGATTTGTGGTGCATAGAAGCTGAATGCTGCATCTCCATATTCAGTTTTGGTTCTGGGGATGCAGAACCAGAAGACCTGAGAGTTTCTGGAAGGTTGATGCAACAAAAGCGCTTTAATTTATGTCTGTGCTAAATTGAGTGATTTTTAAGCTAACGGTTTTTTAAAGTCCGTTCTCTGAGCCACAGGCAGCCAGTGTCAGAACCAGAGTGATGCGAGCCATCTTCCTGGTTTTAGTGAGATAGCCAGCAGCAGCATTCTGATGAAGTCTGGTTGTCCTGTCTGAGTTGGTGATGGAATGACAGCAGCAAGTAATGAAGTGAAAGCAAATTTCAGGAATGTTGACATTTTCCATTTGGGCCTTTACTGCATCTAGAAACTGTCCAAGTGCTTTAAAAAAAAAAAAAAAAAAAAAAAGTAAGAAAGACCCTGAAGTTCTTTGGTGTCAGGAAAACGAGCCCTTTCAAAACCTCCCAATTATTAAGTCAGTCTTCAGGTATTGGATCTTCTCCAGCAGCAAACCATACAAATTGTAATAAAGAGCAAATTTCTCTTTAATCATATCATTTTATTGAAGAAAGTCAGACATTTACATTTCTGATCTAAAGCAGCATCAGTTCTAAGCAGATAGATTCAGTTTCTTCTTTGGATCACTATAAAGAACACCAGTGAGTTCATCTCATTTCAATAACTGATTTGAACATTTGTTCTGCCAAACCGTGGAAGAGGAACCAGATCATCAATATGAATGTTAAAGCAAAACTATTAGAACCCAGAGAAGTTTAGGTTTTCATGTGGAGAAATATTTTAGTCTCAAAGAATACCCCCACCCCCCAAAAAAAATCTTCCTGGAACAAAGAACTACTTAAACCAGAAAAATAAATCAGAACAATGAACCCGGAGCAGCAATTGGAGACAAGAAAGTATATCTACTGGGCTGACAGAACTCTGCAGAGTTTCCTTTGCCCAAAACCCAAACTCCAGCCAGTAGTGGCTGAGTGAATGTGGTCTGGACTCTGTGGATCAGAGTCATGGAGTCAGAGACGCTGCAGAAGGACAGAAGACCTGCTGTGTGATCGAGGTACACTCCTACTCTGGAGGAAACTGGACCTGAGACGGAGGTCCAGATGTTGTTGTGACCAAATGTTAAATTGGAACAATATAAAGCCCAAGATTTGTCATTAAATCCAAATCCACATGCATCTGTATTTCCTACTCTGCTGATATTTTTGTATGCAACTGCAACACAAACTTTACCGCTCCACTCCACCTCCCAGTAGCAACGTCCAGTCAGACTCTCTCTACTCAGAACCTGAGACCAAAAAGTGAATCTGTCTGGATGTCTGAAATAAGGCAGATCTTTATTCAGCAATGTCACCTTCCTGTTCCCCTCTGATAGTTCCAGACGTTCGTATGCTGTGTTTTGATCCAGACTGATTTCACAGTAGTAATTCAAGAAGCCAGCTCTGCTCCTTGGTTCTGGTCCTGACAGTAGAACATCCATCTGAGTGACCATCAGTAAGACATTATCCCACGAGTCACTCTCGACTTGCTGTAGTTTATCTCTGAAATCTGTCAGAGCTGCTGTCAAGTCCTCAAAGTGTCTCAGAGGACGGATTTTGATGCTGGATGTGTGTGTAGACTCACTGAGTGCTGGCAGTGAGGAGTAGTTGAGGAGAAACTGGCCGTGATCCTCTGTGTGTGACACCTGCTCCAGCTCAGCGCCTT
>NW_006800250.1:615777-681430 GCF_000485575.1 Poecilia formosa | reverse complement strand
CACATCTTCAGGTCCAGCATAGGAGTGATCAGCAGCAGCAGCTTTGAGTCCAATTTTCTTCAGCTGCTCCACTAAAGCCGCTAGCATGATGTTCTTCTTTAGCACAGGCCTCGGTGTGAACGTCTCCCTGCACCCAGGGCAGCTGTGGATTCCCTTCTGATCCTCTGCATCCCAGTGGGTCTTAATACACTTCATACAGTAGCTGTGTCCACAGGGAATAGCCACTGGATCCTTCAGTAGATCCATACAGATGAAACAGGAGAAGGTTTCTCTGTCCAGATGACTCTGCTCCATCGCTGCTCTCAGTCACAGTGGCTGTGTTAGTTTCACTTTCTGAATGCAGAAACTGCTTTGAGCTCTGATAAGTGCAGAGAGGCAGCTGCCAATCAGCTTCAAGCTGTGTTTAAGAGCAGAGAGGACAGGGATGGACACAGATTAACTTAATGAACGATTTACAAGGGAATCTGGTTGCCCTTTTTCATTAGTGAGGAAACAGCAGCAGCAATAAAAATGTAAAATCAGCAACCTTAGAATAGAAATTTTCCAAAAAAAGTACACATAATAATTTTGAAGACTGACAGTAAACCTATTAGAAAATGAAGAACTAATACAAGAACAATATAATGTCAATAATATGTATTTTCCAACAGTGTAGTTAAGATCTGCCCTGAGAAAATGTCAACTTCAGAAAATGATCAAATCTATTATGTAAGTGAATTTAGTGAATATTCAATGTTAATCTTATTTGATTTATATAATAAAGCATGGGAATGTGGAACATTACCTAAAAGAGATTACCTGGAAAGGATTGTGATGGAGCCTGTCAATAATTTGATTAATTTATTTTTTGTTAATTTATTAATGTTACAGATCCAAGATAATGTGAATGGTAGATCTATTGTTATTTATTTTTTGTGCTTAGACCAGGGGAGCCCAAAGTCGGTCCTGGAGGGCCGGCATCCTGCATGTTTTAGTTCTCTCCCTGGTTTAACGCACCTGCATCAAATGATGGCTCGTTAGAAGCCCTAAGAGGAATATTGACAAGCTGAAAAGGTTGTTACTACCACCAGGGAGAGAACTAAAATGTGCAGGATGCCGGATCTAGAGGACTGACTTTGGACACCCCTGGCTTAGACCCTCCTCCTTGTCAGTCAGCCTCCTGCTGTGATTAACAAGCAGAAGCAGCTGCTGTGGTTGATCTGATTGTTTGGTGAAGGAGTGAGAAGCGAAACAGCTAAATTAAGATTTATATTAAAATTTTTGTATGAAGCTAACTCGGATAATATTTTTGTTATTTCTTTAAGTAAAGTAAACTCTCTGCGAGTGATTTTTATTTTGAGTGAGTCGAAAACCTCCTCCTGAAAAGCTACTCTGGCATTTTTATTTTTGGTCCTTATTAAGAGTAGCCACAACAGACAGGGATCAGTCGTCCGTCTTCTCATTGCTCATTGTCTCCACATTTTCAGAAATTCTTCCTCAGATTTCTAAGGCAAATGCTCCTTACTGTCAAAAAAACATGAAAGCATAAGAAACCTTTTTGCATTAACTATCTACATAATATTGCTGCATGAGTGTACTAATGAAAAAGGCCATCGACGAGTAAATATAATGTGAATGCAGAGAGCATTATGTAGATGCTTTCAGACCCTCACTGTGCACAAATTGGTCCCAATTAGGGAGAAAAAATTTTCAAACTATTTAATTCTATCCTAACTTTCTGTGTTTTGACCAAATGCAAACACTTAGCATCAGGGGCAGGGTGTAGAGGGGAAAAGTGATGACAATTCTAGGGGCCCTGACCAACAGGGGGCCCTCCACAATTTAATTATTTATTTTTTGTTCATAGAAATAAAAAATAATAATAAAAAATCGGGGCCCTGTCAATTACAAAATTGATCATATTGTATTTTCAAAGATTGTTTTTAGCAGTAAAAATTTAATATTCCCACTCCCAGATCATAAAACACACATCCATATTTGTCCTGAATCCCCCACAAACTCATTCGCTCTTTTTGTTCAAGTGTGAACGACTGTCATGTAACAGATATGCGTCTCCGAGTTCCTGCGGATTTTTGTCATTAAAGTCTCTTTATGGCAGGAAAGCACTTGGTGTGACGGTGGTGAGTGAACTCCCTCTCTCCGTGCCTCAGCCTCCCACCGTCTCCTCTTTCCCCTCAGTCTGCAGAGAGCAGCCGTGCAGACGGCAGCCTGCGAGGTCTCACCAGGGTTTCAGCGAGCGACGAAGACCCTTCTGAGAGCAGCAGAGAGGGAGAGCAGATCAACGCTGCAGCTTCCCTCCACTTCATCATGGACCTGTGTACTAGCCGAGCATGGGGAACAACCACAAGTCTCGTCCTGATGCTCGTCAGCTGGTGTGTGAACATAAATGCAGGTGAGCCCAAACATCTCGGACTCTGAGCTGTTGTTTAATTTATTTCAGCCGCAGAAAATGATTTGTTCCAGGGCTTTTTCAAACTTTTTTCTTTTGTGTTGATATTGAAAATTTGGCTCTTCAAACCAACAATTAATAAGCTCTTCAGAATTTCTATATGTTGAACTTGAATCCTTTGTTTCCTGAAAGGGAAACATGAGAAATTAGTTTATTTTATTTATATATATTTTTTAGTTTTAATGCCTATTTAATTTTAAGCATTTTTTTTTTTCCTGCCAAAACATTACAGCAGTTTGGAAAAAAAAGAATGTTCAAGGATATTAACAGAGCCACAATAATTTGTCAGTCGTCAAAAACAACAGGAGCTGATGTGACCTGACTCACATTTTCTTTTACAATATGTTGATGTGCCATCTAATATTTGATTGTTGAAAAACAGGAATCTCATAAATGTGAAATGCAAATAAGAGATTATTTTAGGCACCTCTTCCAGCATATGCAGGAACATCTTTTCAAAGATGTTCCTTCCATAAATGTGAATTTGGATTTAAATTTGAAAAATTGTCCACGTGATTGAAAGCTTATTGTAAATAAACCCATAGTGATGTTTGGTTAGGACACATTTGAATGGAAAGGACAAACTCTGATTTTTAAAACATTTCTAGAGTCCGTCACGGATCCCTACTTGTTATGGATATTATTGACATTTTGGATCAATTCACCCACCTCTATTTAGAAGTAAAAAAAACATCAACAAAAAGGAGGTTGGTAGCAACATGGCGACATCTTCATGAGTTGGTCATGAAGTGTGGAAAATTTGGTCTCGACAACATGGTTTTCACACGAAGGCAGTTGATAGTTGTGTGGAGAAAGTTCTGCTTTATAGCTCAGACTAGCCACATCCAAACCCCATCTACTCAGATGAAACAGAACATGTCAGAATTATGAGGCAGGACATTCGCTTCAGAAGATGTTTTGACTTCTCACACAACTCTCTTGACAGTGGTGATGTTGTTTTCTCGCCGTCTCTGCAGTCCTTCGCTGAAACGCCAGTTCCTCTCTCGACTGATGCGGAGTCGGTGAAGTGTGTGTTCTAGTCACAAGCTAATGACGGATGATATCACAGCTTTTCTAACCTCTGTCTATATGTGGGTGTGCGTGTGAGGTGTTCTCTTGTGAGTGGAGTGTTGACATCTTCTGATAAGTGAATAGCAGTGTGTGAACACAATAAAAGGTGTTAGTTGTGTTTGTACTCATATGAGCCATGGTGTGTGTTCAGATATGAGTGACCATTTGTAGAGGATAAGAGATGTTCATAAAGTAAAAGTGGTTTAAGCTTTTCTAACATTTACCATGTCACAGCAACAAACCTCCGTGTGAATTATTAAGATTTTATATGGTTGACCAACACAACCTATTGAAATGGTTTTGTCTGCAAACTGTTGTGTTCAGGGATGTGTACAGACAGACACTAGGTGGTGGTAGAGTGCCTGTCCTTTTTCAGCTAATCAAAAAGTAGCCTTCTGAAATCTTTTGCTGTGTGTGGCCTGTATTAAATCTCACACTACTAAGGCAGCTGTCATACTTTTTTCAGACATTTTTTTTCATACTTGGGGACCTCCCCCCAAAATGTCTGTGCAGACCTCTGGTTGTGTTGCATATGAGGTATGTGTTTTTCTGATTTTATTTATTCTCATCTAATGAAAGAGCAGCGCCTCGTATGGCTTTAGTTTCAGGGACCTGTCTACCCGTTTGTTATGTTGTTTGTTTATCTTTGAGCTGCACTAATGCAAATGTTGTATGATGTCAATAAAGTCTTATTCTGGTTTACATTGGGATTATTTAGATAAACTCTGTCAGATATTTAGACGGTAACTTAAATGTTAAAAGGTTAAAAGGTAACTTAATATTTTCATCTGGTAATATCGGCCTGCCTGTGTTGGACCTTTGGTTAGGTCTAAGGTACAGGCTGGGACATAACCTACATTCATCAATGGTTAAGGGTGACCAAGAAATGGTGAATTTAGCTTTAAAATGTTTATGTCGGTCATTGGAGACCTAAAATTTGAAAAATAGTTGACATCTCTGGTTCTTATAAGTTCTTTCTTCTTCGCAGGTTAATGATTCACACAATGGATAGCTGTCCTGGTAGCGTGTTCTCCCACTTGATACATTTGCAGTTTGTCATATTGTTTCCATTATCAGTCTACAGAACTCTGTGAGTTGTTCAAAGCTTAGTTCATAACCTAAACCTGTTAGCTGCAATTGAAGTCTGTAAAGGGTATTGGAATAAAAGGGAGCTGAATTATTAGGCTGCCATACCTCTGTAAGGAAAATTACACTGAAGATTTTTATTGTGATATGATGAAATATCAAGTGATAAAAGATTGTTAACATGTCAGAAAGTGCCACGTCATGATGGGCAGACTTCTTTTGTTGGCTGAGGTTGAATAGCGGGTTTTAGATGCCATTGTGTGCTTTTGTAAGCACTTTGCAGATAGAGAGAATTTGAGTGCGATGTTGTGAAATTGTCAGATAAAACCTCGCAATTGTCAACAAAAGCATGATAGAAGCTTTCAATTAAATTTAACAAAAACAAAAAGTAGTTTACAGTAAATTCCTTCCAAAATTGTCATTTTTTCCCCCCAGGAAAAACAAAACTGTGCAAAACAAATCTTGTCTGTAACAAAACCGAAACCTACCACATGGCTTCTTATTATAGCTGGTACACAGGCAGGGGCTGATAGGTCCTGCATTTCTGTCTGCAAAGCCACACAGCCTTCAATGTGAAGATGATGAATGTTTTATGAGACACGGGAGCTTGAGGTGGCACTGGCAGAGATAAAAAGTTGGAAGAAGCTAAATAGAGGCTCTGATTTTGCTTTCAGTGTCATTTGTAAAGATTTGTGTTCAGACAGGTTAAGCTGCTGAAGTCAAGGCAATCTAAGCGTAGCTGGGAGGATGAACTAGCTTCAATCAGGAAGGAGTCTGGAGTTACTTGCTAAACGTTAATGAGGTGCATTTCAAGAAAAGAAGTCTGGTTCATTGTTTTGGGCAAACTTTCCCAATGCTTAAAGGTTGCCACAGTCATCACTCAGTTCTATATGAGTAAAAACACAACTGGGGTATCCAGTTTTCACACCATTCAGGGAGGAAGGTCCTGTTTCCAGAAACAAACGTTTCTTTGTACCAAGATGGGTTGAGAGCTCATTCGGCAACGAGGACATTTTTACGTCAAAGCAAGATAAAAGCCAGATTGTATATTTAAAATAAAGACAAAGATCTTCCTTTTTGGAGATAAAGTTGAAGTGTTTTGATCAGAAGACAGTTACTACGTTTGGAGGGAAAAAATGAGCAAATCTAAGAACATCTTTTCCATTTCTGCAGTAGGACCATGTTGTAAGGGTATTTTGTTGCAACAGAGACTGGGGCATATAGAGGAATAGAGGAATGAACAATACTGTGTGTGAAAATATTGAAGGAATATCTTGATTTTGCACACAGTGTGTAAATATCTGTCTTCAAAACAAGAAAAACATGATGCAGTCTATGAATGGAAATTGATCCCCCCCAAAAAAATTATTATTATTTTTTGTAAATAGTGCAACTGTTTTCTCTGATTCTCTGAGCTGGAATTAGATCAGGTCATCCTGAATGCAGTTCAAGTGTCATTAGTCTCCAGGCCTTCAGCTGACGCTGAACATCACAGAGCAAAAGCTGAATAAAAGCTGCATCCCAACAATTTGGGATGCAGCAGAGATGGTATCTGACAGGTGATTTAATGAGTCTCCCAATGAGTCAGACAACGGAAAACATGAGCGAAAACCTGCAGTCTGAGCAGATTGTTACTGAAACCTTCCCAAACCCAAACTCCTACAAAGATGTTTAGTTCAAAGGAAATATTGTGAGATGTCTAAAACTATTGTAGCGACACGATTATGTCAGCTTTTGTTATGAACTACCTTCACTGTCCTTGAAAGGTAGAGACGGAAAACAATGAATAAGCTATGAACCTTTAAGTTCAAATATCTAAACTATGAAATAACAAAACAGAATGTAGTCTTTAAAAACAGTGATAACAGGGCTGCATTAGCAATGCTTATCATAAGTGCCTAGGTATGTGAATCAATCCTCTAAGGTTTTATGAATAAAATACATGAAACCCCTATCACATATTTTTTTGACAAAGATGTGCTTCCTATCAAAATTTTCTTATGGACCTGATACAGAACATCTATTTTAAATTCCAGATAATCTAATCTGTCGCAAATTATTTCTGCTACAGCCATTTACAATAAAGACGAATACATATGCGACATATGTGGCGTTGTAATTGAGTTTCCCTAAGTACTACTCAAATGATTCCTATAAAATGGCTGAACATTAAAAAAGGCAAACGTTTCCGCAATTGGGCAGACTGAGGAACCGTCGACTGAGGGTACCGGCCCTTGAGGACCGACTTTGGGCACCCCTGGTCTAGTGTTTTGGGTTTTTTTACACAATGGACACAAAGTGTGAGATGAGTCACCAATAAGAAAGCCTGTCCCAACCCATAGTGCTGCCCTTTTCTACTCAGTAATGTTCCTTACTTAGGCCTGCTAGCTAGAGAGCATATTTATCTGGAGGTTGAAGACGAGGCTTTGGCATGCTAATTCATGGCGGTGTACCAGGATGGCATAGGGGAAATGGGCTATGTCCCAGTTCAGCGGCTAAGTTCTTCATCGAGCTCGAAGACCGGAGTTGTGTGGCTGTGACTTGGGACGGTGTAGCCTTTGGATTTATTCCTGACCTTACATGACGTTTGTCCTGTTGCCTAACATGGAGGGCTAGAAGTCTCATCTCACTGGAGGATAAGGAGCCAGAGCCGGTCTTTAAGATGAGCAGTACCCGCTAGAAATAGCTACCTTTATAAACAGTTTGAGTTAGTATGTAAATAAAGTGTTAGTTGGATAGAACACACATTCTAAAAAGTGACAAAACAAAGGTGGGTGTCTTTCCCCTTTTCGCTCAAGAACTTAAGAGGTGCAAAATGTCAGTAAGATTCTCACTACTTCAGCAGGTGAGGTTTGAGCTTTCTCTCCCGGCCGCAGCAGGGCGTCTCCGTTTGCTGTTGCTGTAGGGTGAATGTTAAACCAGCAGAAACTATGGGAATGTGCAGCTGGGTTAGTGAAGGAAAGTTTGGAAAGCAGGTAAAAGAGCAATGACTGGAGTCTCACATATAAACCTCTGTCTTGCATGCACACTTCACGAGTTGCCAGATAATTTCTGAAACACAAATGAAGTAAAATTTCAGTTCTAGATTATCTTGAGTTTATCCCCTCTGGATTTTTGCCTTATTAAATCACCCTGTTGTCAAGTTAGTGCCTTTGTGACAAAGAATTCATGCTCTCTATTTTTGCATCACATCTTCAGAATTGATTCTATATTTCTAAAATTCGCCACCACACCGAGGGGTCATGACCTTTACTAAAGAAAGTAGAGTGAATGTGCTGTGGCGTACATGAGACGTGGATTCTTTTATTCAAGTTCACCAAGTTCTTGAAAGAAACTGATATGTTCTGATATTTTTGATTCATAAAGAATCATGCTTCCAACATCCCAGATTTGTGTCGTCCACTGAACACTGTGAGCTGAACACGTGTGAGCTCGGAGTCGTGCTGTGACTTTTGAGAAATAGTATTCAAATTTAACGACTATCCAGAATGTCACCAATGAAACTCTGTGATTTTGTCAAACATTTTCTTATGTTTATGTTTTTGTTTTTTTTTGTGATTCTCAGAAACGTGTCACAGGCCGCTGGTATCGAGTTTATCACCGTCGTCATTCAGAAGCTCCTCGCAGCTGTCCAGCAGTCATGGGCCGGGTTTTGCTAAATTAAACCGAAGAGAAGGTGAGTGACATCACTGCAGCCATTGTACTGTAAATTATATCACGGTGTGGTTATTAGCTATTAGCGCTTTAGCGGAAGTATGCCCACCAATGATGGCTAATCTATCACATCGTAATGTAGAGCCTCACTGGACAAACAACTCTCATACCTAAAAGGTTAACCTAATGGTGCGTTCACACCAAACGCGTTTGACACTTCAAGTTTGACGAGTGTGCACTTTGAATGCAGATGCTTGGCATTCTACATCCAGCGTTTTGCGCGTCTGGTTTACGTCCAAACTCTATGCGGAGGCGCGTCAGGTCTTGACATGTCAAATGCTCCAAACGGTTCAAATCTTGCTGCACTAGGCGCTCAAAACATGCCTCAATGTCCCTCAATGCGCCTCCACATAGACTTTGAATGTAAACCAGATGCGCCTGACACTCAAAACATGTATGGTGTGAACGCACCATAACATGATTTTGGTCTGTAGAACAATGCCGGACTACGCAGGGAAAACGTAGGTCGAACATGCAGACAGACAGGGAGCAACCTTTTATGCACATAAATGTGCAGCTAACATAATTCCTGACAGACCTTTGGAGGTTTTTTTGAACCGAGTCTACCTGACTGTCAGGTTTGAAGGCATCCTAAAATTTTTGTTATGTCAACAAAAGTAGAAACTTTGAATGTACTTTTAGATCAATTCAAATACTAAGTTCAAGTAAGTTCAAGTACTTGAAATCCAAGTACTAACTCCTTTCCAAAATGACTTTTCAACACTTTCACAGATGCAGCAAAAGGATAAAATTTTGCCAGTAGTTTAGAAGCGACGTACCAATAATGCTACACAAACTCAGGATGTAAATCACTGTAAATTTTTCACTTGTGCTGTTTAAAGCCGTGCATATAAATTACTGACACAACTCAGTGGGTTGCTGTCCTCAAGCCAACCTCATACTCCTCCGCTCTGTAGGGTGCTGACATCTCGCACTGTGCTGAAAGGGAACGTGCTGAGATTAAACATAGTTTAGGCTTAGCTCGACATCATAATACCAAAATGATCACAAAGAATTTTTTCTTTCTGTTTAAGAGGAAACAGACAAACCCTCAGATATGTGCTGAGCAAAATAAGCCTCCCACCCACTCGTAGTCCTGTTGTCACATGTAACATTTAGGAGTTTCATTATCAATAAATAATTGCTGCCTATTGCATCCTTCACTACACAAGCTCTTTTAAATTCCCAGTGTGTTTGCAGTGGTTGTGCAGAGAATCCGCCTGCTGTTTCTGCTCCACTGACCATGACACGTCGCACCATGTGATGAGCTTCACTTGGATTTAAATTAGCCAACTCTTCTTGATTTTGATTAGAGGTGGGTGGGGGGGCGGGTATTTATGCATTTATGCTGCGGTTTATGTTTGGAAAACTGATAAATAATACACTAGACATGTTTTTGCTGATTCAATTTAGAACACCAACAAAGGCGCTCTGAAGCCTCTGTATACTTTATCATTGGGATTGATAAAGTATACGATGTGTGTTACAAAGAAATAAGCTAGTTGGTGTTGTTGGAGTTGTTGTTTATTTATTGCCTGGTGATTTACCAGTTAATCTGGAAACAAAATAAACCAAAATTGCAATGCTTAGTATCGCATAATATTCAAATAATCACAAACTTAAATCACAGATTTAGACCTTTAAAGTAAACCACATGAGCATATCACCACCGAAGTTATGCTAGATGTGTCTAACACAAATTAGAAGCTCTTATACTATACAATACATTAGCATTATACCATAACTGTGCAGTAAAAAAGAGCTAGCATTGAGACCGTGAGATCACTAAAATTTTCATTAGCTTAAAGCTAATCTGCTAAAACACTCATCTAGTACAAAATACACCTTTCTCAGTAGTTTATCACATTCAAACTCAATTCATGTTAAAGAACTTTTGCTTGCGTCCTCTAATGACGACATAAACTACTTCCGGTCTGCCATCAACTCGCTTCTGGTATTCAGTCACTTCTACCAATGTAAATAAACTAACGGACTGAACAATCTTGAAAATATCCTTAGTGGAAGTAGTAGTGTTAATTTTTATTGGATGTTTCCCTGGCATAGAACTGGACACAATGGAGAGTCTTTTAATTTTAGTAGGGTTGAGGTAAGAACCATTTCAGTAGCCTAATCTTAGCCTGTTTCATTCCAAATCCAGTTTTCCGTGTTGGGTTAGTATCCTGTTGGATCACTCAACTGTCCCAAGGTCTCAGCTACATTACTGTGGATTTATGGCATTAAAAGAACTTGGAGGAGTTAACTTTGACATGAAGGAGCTTTCTTTTTGTCACATAAGCCAAATTTTTATTTGTAAAAGCAATTAGAAGGGTAGGACAATCACAGGGTGAATACCTTTTACAGACAACACTTCTTATTTTGAAGATTAGTTGGCTCTTCAAATATGAAGAGCAACATTTTTTTTCCTTTCGAAATAGTCATTTTGCGATGTCAATTTCATTCTAGAGTACAATAGGAACTGAGCTACAGGCAATTTACGATAGCCTTGGTCTTCCTTGAAACATGACTGTCCTTGGAGTAATGGCAAGCTTTCAAAGAGTCAATATCATTGATCGATGTTGCTGTGTCTGCTTCAGCGCTAACAATCATCAAAACCAAATAGTGGACCACTAGGATCAACTGGGTAGAGACACGCTAACAGCCATCAACCAATCTATTACATAGTGGACCACTGGGTTGAGACGAATGGAAGTAAACAAAGTTACTCTTAGAAAGATGTTTACTTTAAGAGGTAATTAAGTAGTAAGACTTGATTACATGTTTGTGTCTACATGAGCAGGAACTCTGTCATGCCAGTTAAAAGAGTTTTAAATGTAGTTGCTGACGTACAATTGAGTGTTATCAGGTTAACCCAACACTAACAGGCATAATTGTCTACAACAAATGAAGTTTTCTTTCAGCACCAGCCAGCTTCTGGTTCCTTTGGTAATTTGCTCACAGATTTTATTTGCAAATTCTTTTAATCCCAGATTTTTCATTCAACACAAACAAGGACTGATGAAATGAAATAAAAGGAAAATCCAATAAACTAAAGCAAAGTCGTATGTTGTTCTCCATACAGTTTTGTTTTTGTTGCTGTTTAAAATGCTGAACTTTTGACCTCTGATGTATTATTTACAACTAACATAATTCATCACTAACTGTAACTATACAGTGCATTATATTGACATATTTTAATATTACGTTATTTCGCCAAGTTAACATTCAATGAAAAGATTCCATTTCAAAGAGTCTGCCACAACATGAAACATCACAGCTGTGAAATGATACAATAAACATTCCCAGGAGTGAGGTTTGAAACACAACATTGATCATCCCTATTTGTATGCCACTGGCTGAAATATGTTTTCATATGCCTCAGTAACTTCCATTCAAACATGAAGCAGTGAAAATTGTTTTGAAACATTAAAAAAAAAAACATAAATAATCTTTATAGTAAAAACTACTGAATATTTAACTTGACATTATTCAGATGTACAAATGCAACTGAAGTGGAAAAATATCTTTAAAATGTATTGTTTCAGTGTATTTCTAGGACAAGGGTCTCTGCAACCTTAGAAACCTAAAGAGCCTTTTTGCTCACAGGACAACCAAATAAAATGTTTAAAAGTGTAACATGACTTTTTGAAAAAAGAGCACTTTTTCACCCAAATACCTCCTTTAGGAAATTTCTTATCATTTTTAAACAGCTAGCGTTTTGCTTTCATTTCTAGGATTTAAAATAAAGATGAACATAAAAGAGATTTCAACCTAATGACAATGAAAACAGATTGGTGCTGGTACTTTAAATGTTATTCTTTGTATAAAATTCAATAAAAACATTGCAGGGAATTTTTGAAAAACAGATAATTAAAAACCCATATTTGTTATTATGTCTATATCAGATATAGACATAATAACATATTGAAAACATGAACTGAGTCCTTTTAATTTTTAGCCAAAGTTATTAAAGGGGCAGTATTATGTAAAATGTACTTTTTTTCTAGCTTTGCAACATATGATAATGTTATTCCTTCATCAAAAACATACCTGCTGTGTTGCCTCATTGGTGACGTGTGTCTGGGATCCTTTAATCTCCGTGGCAACCATTCAGCTCTCCAAAACACCTGGGTGGACGTAGGTCCGCCTTTGAGATGAAACTGCTCTTCAGAGTTACATTTTCTGAGCTTCCGCCTTACACAGCACCCCTCTCTCATAGCTCCACTCCTTTGCTCCTTCAGACTAGCCAGCAGCAATTAGCAAACACCTGGTGGAGCTGTGCATCTGCTGAGCTCATTATGGGAGCTACTTCTCAGTGCAACTCTGGTAAAAACACCGAAGGGTTAATAGTGGAGCCGTTGTGATGACTTCCTGAAGACAGGTTCAGAAAGAGACGGAGGCCTAACTTCAAGGCATTAAACTGCAAAGTAAAATTTCTCTTAAGTCATATTTCATATATATACAGAATTTTTATAATAGCTGAGGGTAACATAGATACTTGACTGTGCTAAATGACACTATGTGATTGGAAAACATGTAGTACTGCACCTTTAAAGATACTTTTGTTGTTTCATTTTCTGCCTTTCACCTTTGATTAGCCACACGCATTATTTAGTATTCAGAAAGTTCACAAAGCAGTTCCACCCCAATACAATTAGTAGGAGAATCTCAGCACTTCAAAGATCTGTCCTTCACCAATATGCAGCCGACAATGTTCATGCAGAGGAAACAATAGTAAACATGTACATGGCCAGGACAAACGTTTTCAGCTTTTACCACCTCATCTTCACTCATTATGTTGAGAAATAACAGTTTTTTCTCACTTCCTTAGATAGATTCTTCCCTCTCTTGTTTCTGCTGCAGGTGCTGGAGGCTGGTCTCCTCTCAATTCAGACAAATATCAGTGGTTGGAGGTCGACCTGGGTGGGCGGACGCACATCACATCTGTTGCTACGCAAGGTCGCTATGGGAGCTCTGACTGGCAAACGGCCTACCAGCTGATTTTCAGCGACACGGGACACAACTGGAGACAGTACCGATGGGAAGGACACATAGGGGTGAGTTTATTGTTGTAAAGCATTGTTTCTCAAAGCTTTTCAGGCTGAGGAACACTTAACTCATTTAACAAACACCCATGGACCACCTAGCTTGAAATTGCCCCCGAGATAACACAATATCTTAATATATCCACCTGAAATGAAAATATTAGCCTTTTAACACACTTACTGTCACGAACATGTCTACACAGAGCATTTTGAGTTATTTACAGATTTTGAAAGTGTCGATTCTAAGCTTTCCAATGACGTCAACCACATGGAAATAATAATAATAAAAAAGTTGTTCTTTACAACCAAGTGTTCTGTGCATTAATAACATTTAGGCCTATTTGTCATTTAGAAGCACAGTTAAAGATAAATAGACTTGAGTTGCTGTGGAAGAAACAAAAAAAATATTCTTCTGCACCATTAAACATAAAAAATATACACTTATTTATTATTTGTATTTGATTCATTTAATCATTTTTAAATTAATAATAATAACAACTGTTTTTGACGTGTGAGCAGAGCATCATAAGCAAGCAAAAAGTCATAAAAAAAACAAAGAGCCGTTCCGAAGAATCAAATCGCTGGTGAACGACACGTCAACACTCTCAGCTGCTATGACTTGGCTTCCTCTCATATAAGTAGTTTATTGTTTTCTTTCTACCAGTATCTTCAGTTTTTCTTTTGAGTAACCGAGTCTTAAGCCATTTATTCATTATTAATTTTAAACACAACCAAACGGTCGTTTATATGCAGTACCCTGCAGACCATTAGGGGGCGCCTGGGGACCACAGTTTGAGAAAGATTGGTCTTTCTCAAATCACAGTCTTTCACTACTATTCTAACAGCTACAATAATTGTTAGTGTTTGGAAAAAAATACATTTGCAACTGGGACTAAACTTTTTTTTTTAAATCACCGATGATATGGGTAATTTTCAAAAATGCTAATTAATTTTACATTAGAAAATTATGATGGAAAAAAATTAAATGAAAAAAAGTAAAACCAATATATTGTCTTGCAGTGTTCTACAATGAAATTGCAATTTCATGTTTCACTAATAAGATGGAACATTTTAATTTTAATTATTGATTAAATGTAAAGAAAGTAATCATGCATAAGCTAGTTTTTGTCTCTGCTGCAGTTGGATGACAGCAGAAAAAGAACAAACCAAAACAACTGCTGTAGGAACTTTACAGTAAAGACGTGTCAAAAATCAGGTCACGATGGAGTTGATTCTGCACAGGATTTGGTAGAAGTAAGTGAATGAGCAAACTGCCAGATTCCTGTGGGGTCCATGTCTCTATACCAGTGGCAGTCCCAGCCTGTTTGTTGCCCTGGGCGAACCACCGCTGAATTAACTTTGTACCATAGACTATGAAAGATGAGCTCAATACTTACGTGTGCTGGCGACTGCATGAGAGGAACAGGGACAGCTGACAATCTCTCCTGCAGCATATTGATATAAATCCACGGGGTGCCTTAAAACAACTGAAGCGCCACATATTAGTTTGCAAAATTTATCACGACTTTCAGGGTTTGGCGTTGCCCGCTGAGCTGCTCGTCTGTCATAACTCCTGTAAGACTTCCTTTTAAGCTCAGTAAGGCTGCATTTCTCTGACTCGCTGCTCTTCTCACATCCTTTCCACTTCCCATTGCCTATGAAGGAGCGTGAGAGCTGAAGACGGGGATTACAGTTGTTCCATGTGTTTCTGAATTTAAGCTTTCTGGTAGTACATGAGATATTTCACTGTAGGAAAGAGGAACATGCAGACCAGTTTTACCAGCATAACTACCAGAGAAAAGCAAACATAATGTGCCAACCAGCTGAACACTGGTGTGTTTTGTAAGTGACTGAAAGTGTAAAAAGCGGAATTTACATAATACTATTTTTGTTGACCTTTGGAGGTTCATTGCTCAGAGTACTATGTGGTTGAAGTTTGGGACTGGAGGAGTCCTTTTAATGTACATGAATTAGTAGAACCAGGTGTAACACAAGCATGAAAAGCATGAAATGCAATTTTATGCAAAAACAAATGAATTCTCTCTGATAGTATTGTTTTAGAAGTGTTAATAGGCTGTATGATGTGTTTTCCAGGTACACAGTGCCATTTTATAGCACAATCAATAACTATGTTACCTTCAGTTTTAAGTCAAATATGACTTAAAAGAAAACTGACGTGGTCATGTAACATCTTGAAATTGGGCTCCTGTCGCTTTAAGAAACTCCTGCTGTTTTCTGAGACACAAGCAGATCATTTCTTTTCAATACAGTATGCATTTCTTTAATTAAAAAGGTACAACGGCATTTAATTTCCCTTTGGGATCAATACAGTATTTTTGAATTTGATTGAATATTGGAAGTATGAAACATAATTACATTACATCAAAAATAATGGTGAATCATATTCACATAAATAAATAAATAAATAAATAAATAAATAAATAAATAAATAATTAAAAGCTCAAGTGAAAAGCTAGAACTGCAAGCACTAATGAAAGGATTCCAAGCCTTCCCAACTTTGGCCCTGCAATCAGGTGGTAACTTCTTAATATTAATAATGCATTAATTAATAGGGATTTTTCTTAGGATGCAAGGTCACCTTACATCATTTACTAACTATATATTAGCATAATATGTAGTTAGTAATGTCCTACATCACATTATTAGTTTTTTTTTGCTGTGTTGCTGTCGTCTATATGTTGTGATATTAAAAGATCTTTCTCTGTGCTGCTGTTTTACAGGCCTTTCCTGGGAACAGTAATGCAGACACTGTGGTCCAGCACAACCTCCAGCACCCTGTGGTCGCTCGCTTCGTCCGCGTCGTTCCTCTCCACTGGAATCCAAGCGGTCGGATTGGACTCAGGCTGGAGGCCTACGGATGTCCTTACAGTCAGTTTCCGTTCCTTTTAGTTCTTTTTTTTTTTAAAGTTACTTTTAGACATCTCGCTCATTCACAAAATTCTTAAGCAGGCTATAGATGTTACTTTCATTCTTATTTACTTACTATACTTTGCCCCATTTGTATTTAATACAGTTAATAAATTGGAATGTATACTTTACGTTTGAACATTTTTAGTATTCATAATTGAGAACAAAATTCTCACTGTGGATTTAAAAATTATTTCCCATTTCCCTGAAGGTGTAGACAATATGAAGTCAGTGATAAACTTGTGTTATCAAAGATAAAAGTTCAGTTTGTTACTTATTCAGAAATTCAACATTGGTTTAATCTCTTTCTACGATATTTTTAATGATTGTATTTCTAATTAAGTAAACATTAAACTTGATCAATTTTCAGAATAGTAAATCAGCTATTTGTGTTTTTTGCATGCTGGATTGAATGTTAAAACTCTTGTTTTTTAGATTTGTTAGTGAATATTAAAATGTATATGATAATTAATAAATGTTCATGTTGTAAAATCTTAGGAAAGTTATTAGAGATTTGAAACTTAAATCAAATTTGTAAGGTTTGTTGGTGAAGTCAAGACGTTTTGACTTCGAGATGGCGAGCTCTGCAAAAAAATACACACAATGCTGCGAATTTTGTTCATGTATTTCTCAAAAAAGACAAAAAAAAGAAAAAAATGTGCACAAAACTTTGTCAGTATTCCACTAATGTTGAAAGACTCAGTTTTGTGAAATAAACCAATTTCAATATGGCCAAAAAAACCCACCTCCGCCTACCGCCAAGACTTTTTAATCAAAAAACAAGAGTTTTGTTTTTTATTTTCAAAATTTCCCCACTTTCATTAAGCAAATTTATTTTCAAACTGTCAAATCACACATTTATGTGGTCAATGGAGACACAGCAGCTACTGTTGTGATCGTCCCTTTTCAGATTCTGACACGGTGAGCTTCGACGGCGACAGCAGCCTTATTTTCAGTCTAAGACCAAAACAGACGTCCACCAACACCATCCGTCTGACATTTAAAACCACGAGGAACTCTGGCTTTCTGCTTGACGCTGAAGGACAGAATGAGCTCGGCCTCACTTTGGAGTTACAGGACGGACAACTTCTGCTGATCCTCAGAAAAGGTACGACTCCGACACCTCGATGGTTAAAGTCTTCAACAGTTGTGTGTCCCAGCAGGTACCTTTTCTTTTGCCGTTTTGTTTGGTTCCATTGCCAATCAAATAACAATTACAGCCTGATGAGAAAAGTATTAAGAGTTTTCTAATTTTTAAATAATTGGAGGGTTGGCTGGTTTGTGATCTATCAATTTCCTCCCTTCTTGCAAATGCAGACACTGCAGGTCTACCTCAGGAAACCATCTGTGAGTGGGTTTAATTGCTCAGTCCCTCCCTTTCTAATTCCAATTTATTGACTTTAAAAATCACATCACAGGCAATATCTGGCTCATTTGCACCTTTGTCTGCATTAGATTTGCATTAGTTAGTGCAGGTTTTGCTTCAGCTAACCCATTAAGGTCACTCATGTAGCCTCAGCAGCCTTCAGAGGCTCTTCGAGAAGTCCCTTCGTTCCACTCTGTTTGCCCGGAGCTGTCCAGGATGCTGGAATAAATACCCAGACTCATTTTGGATGTAAAATACAATCCAGTGGATGCATTAATGTACATTTATCAAAATGCCTCTGCATTTATCAGAGGCTCACATACGCATATTTGGGTTTTTATTTTGACACTGTGATTAGTACGGTTGATGAGAAATATTTGTATTTTTGTTGGATGTTCACTTCATAGCACAAATAAATCAAAACATTTCAAAACTGCTAAATAATAAAAAACACAATGTCACTCACAATAGTGACATTGTTACATTTTATTTAGCATCTTCGATCTTTTATGTTTCATTAGAACCAGATAATCAGATGAAAATATGAAAAAACAACACAAAAGAATCTCTCCTACTAAAACAAAAAGCTAAAGTTCATGACTCATTCGAGTTGTTACTGAATGGTAGACTCAACGGGGTTTTCAGGAAAGTGTTGTCCGCTCGCCACAGAGATGTAAATATGTTGCTTTGCTTTTATCTGCACAGCAACATTCTCATGTCGAAAAGGCCCACCTGTGTTTGAGTTGATGGTCCAGAGCCGAGCCTTTTGGCTGTGGAGAGCATCAATTATTTCTGCAGAGTATAAAGTCTCTCTAGGCTTTTGATGTAGGCATAGTTTCTTTCTGGGGGGAGCACTGAGCAGCACGTTGAAAAATAACAGAAATAATTACTTTAACAACAATCCAGTAGCATTAACATTAGTCCTTTGACAAAAAGGAGGTTTGATTTGAGCAAATTATAGCCCAATTAAGTAAATACCAGGTACAAAGTGTGTCAAGTTTTTTGCTCTTCTTAAGCCACCGTTTGCCCAAACTTGACAAGGCATGCTTCCTCCAAAGAAATGCAGAGCTACTCATCTCAGTGACATTTTTTTTAAATTTATCTTTCCGTTTCTCTTCTTTCTTTTTTTAGATGAACCTCATTAATAGTGTGATATGAACGGGTAACATGCATTGTCCATATGAGTAGCCAACATGTGCCTGTAGCACTTTGAGATTTTTGTTAATGAAAAGTGCATTGCAAATTAAATTCACTATTCTGCCTTGTCTTCTTGGACGTCCCGTGGATCCTCGGGTTCGGCGCAGGTGAAATTGTTTCGAGTCCACCTCCTGATGTTTTTGCCTCTGTTAGAAATCAAAATTGGATTTCTTATATCTAGTGACCTCTGCAGAAAAGGTGTATTACATGAGACCTTGCTTTTGCATCTCAGCAAAGTCTTTCAGCCTCTGGGGGGCATGGCAGTGTGAGTGGCTGACAGAAAGTAATACAAAAAGCAGATTTAAGTGCAGATTTTAACTTGATAAGACCGATTGTCTCGGAATTTTTAATCACCTGATCATTTTTTTAGTCCTGCTCTTTCTTCTTTGTTTTGCATTTTGAAGGTCTGCTTACAACCTGGGTATGATCCACTTGCACAAAATGACTTTTTTTTTTTTTTTTAAGATTTCAGTTCAAGAGTATATTTTGAATGTCATATTTTGTATTATTGTATAGCTGAGATTGGATTTTAGACATAAATTCTGACATGTGTATCTCTAACACAGACTATAAGTGTAGAGGAAAGATGTATATGTTTACTATTTCATATATTCTATGTTGTGGAGCATTGTTTTTGATTAAAGATTTCTGTCTGTACCGTACAGCAGTCGGAGTTTTATGCAGAAAGATGTACGTAGGTAAATTCTGCAGGTTCTGTAGGTGAGCTACTGTGTGGGATGCACATCTACAGCCTTAGCTCAGCATCCAATTGCCACTGGAGCATAAATCCAGCTTTAGGAAGCGAGACAGCACTGGAGAGCACAGATAAGGAGGAAATGGAGAGGTGGAATATTGTACATTTAAAGCAAAACAAGACGCAGTAAAAAAAAGGAGAACCTTTGACTTATTTGCTCACACAATGCAGAGAAAGTCAAATTTCTAGTCGAAGTTATTTGAAAAGTCAGTCTAGAGATCCCAAACTGAACATGAAGTTTCCTTATTAAACATGTAGCTTTAGCAATGGCAGCAGAGGAAGTGGACAGAGTCCCTGTCGGCCACGCATCCAAATATTGAGCATTTACAGTTAGAGCAAGAGGAATGTTTGAGACATGTTATTGCCGGTCAGAGATGATGTGCACTTCTCACACAGCGGACACAATTTCTAGTTAGCTTCATACATGGCCAAACGTTAGCGGTGAAAATCAACCGCTAACGTCTGGCCGCTAATTTCAACACAGTCCACGCCCCAAGGAAGAGCAGAGCAGGAAGCTAGTTCTTTACCAAACTAGCTAAAACTTTTGTCTTTCAGTTTTGTCTTCTGAAACATTTTCAAGCATTTTATCACTTTTCTTTTTTTATGTGTATAACCAAGATATTCTCTAATAGCTGTTGGCAGACTTGCTGACAGCAGGTGATGCAACAGCTGTGCACGTTTTCTACACTACACTGCTGCTTTTATCCAGCACTGAGTAATGTCAGTCCCACTGATGTTTGTGATTTTTTTTTGTCAGTTGTTTAACTTGGTGTACTTTCATTGCTTCCAATAAAGACAATATAAACTCACTTAGGGGTAGGGTTAGTCACACAACTATATTCCAAGTGAAACAGGAGAAAACAAGTCCCCAAAATCTTAACATGAAAATATCCAAATCATTTGGAAGGAACACGTTTGTCACTCATAGTTAAAGACAACCTATATTTCCAGTTTTCATCTCCAGACCTCAGTCTGCTGATCAATAATTAAACGTACATCAGGCGTCTTCTCTCTGTCTCCCACCACGTCTTCAGTCTCTCCCCTCCTTCTGTTGTGACAGATCAATATAGATTAATGATTTAATACTTTTAACTTAGTCACTCTCCGTATTTTATTCTTTCCTACCCTATGCAGACAGCGAGTCCCATTTCAAACAATGACTGATTCATGTTTAATGAGTGAGTGCATTTAGGAAGGTCTTCACCTCAGTTTCTCAGCACAAAAATCTTTTGCTCTGTTGGCACTTCAGGGAGCACTTTGAGAGTCAGCGGCGCTTCCTTGTTCATTTATTCATGCTCATCGGCCTCTTTTCTCACCTCTTTTAGTGTTAATTACATGACGTGTTGGTGCCGGTTTTCTCTGAGGCTTTAACAGCAAGCGGAGATGAAGGCCTTGTTCCTGAGACATGATCCCTGGGAGAAACGCTTCTTTTTAACCCTTCACTTTCACTTAAAAAAAAAAAATTCAGAAATTTGTAGCTTGAGAAGTTATGACACTCAGCAATTTTTTTTCCACGCAATGAACATCTTACAAGCAAGGATTAACAATTAGGGTGCATTCACACCAGCCCTGTTTAGTCTGCTTTAATTTAACTCCAGTCCGTTTAGAAAATCCAGTTCGTTTGGGGAGGTGTAAATACGCAACCTAACTCTGGTCCGGCTTAAAAAAAAAACTACATTTGGGTGAAGTGAACTCTGGTGCAGTTTGAATGCATATGTGAACGCTAAATGTTCCAAAAGCAGGAAGCGAGCCATAGCGCAGGGAATTCTGGGTAAATACAGCCAAAACAAACGCTCTGGTGTTGTGCTAGCAGCAGAAATGACTCGTGATCTTTTACCAACAACAAAAGTGAAATCCTAGAACAAGTGAAATCTGACACTATTCCATTTTTGTTTACATATCGCAAAGAAGGAAGTTGGGCTCAGTGTCTTCTTTAGAGGTTGTCATGTCATTTCCTTCAGTATTACAGCGCCTCCACAGGCATGGGGGTGAACAGGTTTTTCTAAGGGTTTGGTTTGCTTGACACAAAGCAGTGTGAAAGCAAACCACATCAGTTTAAAATGTAACAAGTGTTGCTACTTTGGTCCCCAGTCGAAGCGAATCTACCGAACTATCAGGTGTGAGAACAGCCAATTAAACTCTGTGTTTATTTGATGTAATTAATTCTCACACATCTTTTATTTTTGTTGTACATGTACAGTACCCTAATTGCCTCAATCTATGATCAGCATTTTGCTCTCGAATTTTAGGGAAGAGTTCCAGGCAGCATCTTGTGTCTCTGGGCGGCCTGTTAGACGACCAGCACTGGCATCGTGTCCTAGTGGAGCAACACAGCAGTCACTTCAACCTCACCGTGGACAAAAACACAGAGCGGGTGGAGATCCCACCATGGTTCACCCACTGGGATTATGACCAGGTGAACATTCAAAATGTTGATTTATGAGGTGTGCATGCAAAGTATGCTTCCACTGCAGCTCATAGTTTCATGCTGACATGTTGTCCTTTCACAGATGACCGTCGGAGCAGATCAGAACCTCGACTCTCAAAACTCTAATAGAAATTTCCACGGCTGTGTTGAAAACCTTCTCTACGATGGCCAGAACCTGATTGACTTGGCTAAACAGAGGGACCAGAGTGTTACTGTGATGGTAGTTATACTTGCAGTGGATTTGTGGAAAAACATTCATTTTACCTTTAAATGCACAAGATAAAGGGTATATATTTAAATTGCTTAACAAATTCAATTCAGTTTTATTTACATAGCGCCAGTTCACAAAAACTGTTCTCTCAAGGCACTTTGCAAAAGAAAAAAAAAAAAATTGTTTTCAATCATAAATTTCAATTGATCCTAGTTATCAAACAATGCAAATAGCTGAATTCATTATTCTAAATAGTTTAAAAAGTTTCCATCTAAGGAAACCCAGCAGCATCAAGACCAACGTCTAGAATACCGCAAGAAGTAAAAAGAAAACGTAAAAAACCCAGCCAACTTTTAGCTCTTTCAAAGTTGCTATTTGCAGTACCAGATACCAGTTCTTTTCTTATTCTAAATAAAGTCAGCAGAAGCACAGACTATGAAGTGCTGCTTCAGGGTTAGGGTTATAGTTCTAGGGTTTGGCATTAACCAGTAATGATGAGGTTCGTTTCTAGGCTATAAGCTACAAAAATGAATGAAAAATGAAAGGAAGTCAATGCAAAGTCCTTGTGATGCTAGAAAAACACACGGTGTGTGTGTGTGTGTGTGTGTGTGTGTGCATGCGTGTATGCGTAAGTGTGTTTGGTTATTGGATTGGTTCAAACTGCTGTACCGATCCCACACAGAGCTTATGGAATTAATCAAGTGTTGCGTACTTGACGTAAAAAGGACAGCAGGTATTCCTGCTGGATGTGAAGCATCACATTTGCTGCTCCAGCAGTACCTGTGCTGCAGATATGACTTCTCACATCTAAAAGTCTGCTGATCAGAGGAGGAATGTCTTCCATCTATTTTCTCAGCTCTTCTCCCTTTTTCTCCCTCTGTGGCCTTAGAAAACATTTCCCTGGTACTTTTTGTGTTATTTGGTGTTTGTTCCAGTGATATTATTAAGGCAATTCTAACATCCTTTGCGAGGAAAAACAGCTAATGAGTTTTCTGTACATAAAGATTTGAAAAGTCCTCCATGTTTATTGAACATCATGTCTCTCACTCTGTCTTTTCCTCGTCTGACTCAGGGCAACGTGACGTTTTCCTGCTCTGAACCAGTCTTCGTTGCTGTGACGTTCACGGGTCCCCAGAGTTTCCTGCGGTTGCGCGGGGACGCTGGTCTGCATTCGGCAGGGACCTCACTTGGGCTTCAGTTTCGGACATGGGACACGGAGGGGCTGCTGCTGACCTTTGATCTCCCGAAGCGAGACGGGACTGTGTGGCTACACCTGAGAGACGCCAAAGTACATCTTCAAATCCACAAGGCTGGAAGGGCCCTTGTAGAGCTAAAAGCAGGTCAGTGCGACTCCATACAGGTCCCAATCCAAAGTTCACAGTTTGGATTGAACTGTGAATAAAGAAAGAAAAAGCATCTGCTTTTTCCTTCTTTATTGTTTGTTTGCATTGGGGAAAGTGTTCAGTAAAAGCAAATACTCAACACTAGAATTAAATGGAAGAAAATCTCTAAGTAGTTTAAATGTATGTAGATTTGCTTTGGCAATTCAGCTTGCCGTTTAAACATATTTTTCAGATTTAAAATAAGAATCCAGAACAAAACCAAGATATTTCACATATACATTGTTGTGTTCTGTGGTTTCTGTGTAGTTATTGTTGAGGTTTTCTGTGTTTAGTCCTGTTCCTATCCTGTCTTCCCTGTTGATTGCTTCCCAGAAGTGTCTAGTTACCTGATTACCCTCCCTGTGTATTTAAACCCACCTCTTGTCTTTGTCTCTTGTCGGGTCCTCGTCTACTACCGCATGTCGATGCTCTCCAGTTGTACTGATAAGTCCTGGTTTGCTCAGCTCTTGTTTTTCAGTCTTCAGTTATCAGTTGCTACCAGTATTTAGCTGTTTGCTAAACTCTCTTTCGTGCTGCCTGTTCTGGACTGTATTGAGCATCTTTCAGTAAATTTAATCATTTTCTCTACAACCTGGGCCCAGCCTGCATCTCTCCTCACCACCTCAATCCCCAAATCACGACATGCATGACGACATCATCAGCATACATAGAACACAAAGACTCGCTTAAGGCAAATCATGCATGCTGAATAGCAGAGGATCAAGAATTCAGCCCTGTGGTACACCAGCGTTCTCTCTTTAGCTACAGTAAGAAGACAAATGTGATTCACATACCTGAGGAGTTGTATTTTATGTAACAGGAAAAGGGGATAACACTGGTCGCTTTTCAGAACTTTTCAGATCCACATGCATCGCAATCATATGTGATGCATGTGAATTGTTTTTTGTGATAGCAGAAAGGTAAATAATTGTGAAAAAACTACATGCAACTGCAGGTTCAGGCTTGAATGATGGCCAGTGGCATTCAGTGGACTTGAAATCACGACAACATCTGACTGTCACAGTGGATGGAACTGAAGTTGCGTCTGCAAGTCCCACATACCCCATCGCTCCAGGAGGTCAGCTTTTCTATGGCGGTAAGAGGAGCTATGCTTTCTTCATGATCTTTTAAACCTGGCAGGTTTGACAGGTACAGCTGAGTTAGCTGTACCTGTTAGTTGTAAGGTTATTAATAACCTTTCTTTAAAGGTTATTAATAACCTTTCTTTAAAGGTTATTAAATCTTTAAGGAAAGGTTTAATAACACAAACTTTTCTTTAAAGAGTTTGCTTGTACTATGTCAAAGTTCCTGTATTTTTTTTAAAGTGGTCTTGAGCAATTGCTGCATGTGACTTTTTTTACTCTGTTCAAGGTATCATCCGAGCTTGAAAACTGCTACAACTCACCAGATGAACAATTGTTCTGTCTTAACATACCAGGCACCTTGATTTAAACTTCATTTACAAGGAGTTAAATGGAAATTTTTCAACATTTATTTTACTTAAATGCAAAAAAAGCAAAAATAACATCGGCTGGGAAGAAAGCTCCAACAAGGTTATTTTCAAAGAACTTAAACATCTTTCCTCTGTTTCTAAAATACATTACCTTCAAATGCTATTAATTTCCCAGAGTTTTTAGGCCTGACATCCACAGGTTAACTTTTCTTATGTGTACACTGCACAGCATGCTGTGAAGTTCAGCAACATGTACTGAAATGAGTAAAAGCGCTCTTTGAGACCTTCAGAGAAACCAAGAGTACTCTAAAAGATTCTTAGTTATACTTCCTGAAAATTAAGAACAAGATGTAGATGGTTTAAAGTGTTTGTGCTGTACAGCATTAAATATATTTTGAATTTTGTTGTTTCTTAAGGTAATTCTGAGGTGTAGATTTTAAGGTGTCATTGCTAACATCGCCTGTAACAGTGAATAACTCAGATAGTTTAGCTGACAACTGTAGTGTACGACAATAGAGTTAGCCAGATTTTCAGATTTAAACCAAACATTACGGCAATGTCATGATTTTCTCTGGACTTCACTGGTTGACTCATATTTTACTCCTAGGTTGCCCAGATGAAGGGACCGGCCACTCGTGCAGAAATCCCTCCGGTGCTTTCAAAGGATGTATGCGTCTCCTGATGGTGGAAGACGAACTGGTGGATCTCATCAAGGTCCAGCAGAGGCTGCTGGGAGATTACAGCGATCTCCAGATCGACATGTGTGGCATTATGGACAGGTGAGAAAAAAAAAGTCCAACAAATTCTTTTGTTTTATTTTTACTCAAGTTAATTTGGTCAAATGAACTAATAGTTTACTTTTTCATTTTTTTTCTTTCAACAATCAGTTTTCTAATTCAATTTTGTTGTAAGAAAAGAAGTTGGAGTTCACCAGTCACAATCTTTAATTTGTGGAAACATTTTTCACCCTTAATTTTGATTTAAAAAGTTCTAGTTCCATTTACTGATAATTCCACTAATACCAAGACATTTTTCCCATGATATAAGTGAAATAATCTGCCAGTGAAACTAGTACTTTTTTAATCCATATGAAGTAATTATTGACTTAAAACAAGCTCCTATATGTTTCTGAAAAGTTATTTGTAATGTAGTTTTGTCTTATTTCAAGTGTAGTGAGACATTTGCACAAGAAACGAGACCAAAAATACTTGGTGAGATTTTGCGTTTCTGTAGTATACATATGTAACGTATTTTAAATCGAATGTTGTAACATTTTTAGAGTCTGATCAACTAGCATAGTTGTTAGCTCGGTTAGTATTTGTTTTACTATTGCAATTACAAAAATCCAGCTCCATTTAAACTTATTTCACTTTCTATATCCTAATTGTGTTAAGAAAATCAATTTTCCATGAAATACAAATGCATCAGACTTTTAATTCGATTATAGTGAAATCACACTTTAGATTTTTTTGGGGGGGTTTTAAATAGCTCCCTATCGAAATCTGTCATAATTCGGTATAATGACATTTTTCTCCCACCTGAGGTGACAGACACTTTGGCCCGATCATTTCCATCTCTCTGCCTATGCTGCTCAAAATGTCAGGAGAGACTCTCCTGCAGGATTTTGCTGCTTTGTTACACAGAAACCCAACATGACATTTGACCTTTTCTGAATCATTTGAGCCCATTTGGTGAATGTTAGCGATATTATCTTATAAAAATGAGTTCCTTTGCCTTATGAAAAATAAAAAATGAGCCAGTAGAATTGGTTTTCTACTTGTTTTTTGCCTTGAAGCTCCATTCTGCTATTTCTATTACTGATATAATCACTGTCTGATTGATCATGTGCATGCTGAATTCATCTGTGGTTTGACATTTTGGTTTATGAAAAAGTTTGGAAGTTATGTGTTTTGCAGATAAACAAGGCAAGAGTCAAATGGAAAGATATTCATCATACATGCAGCTAAATTCAAAGGTGGGGAAGAATAAATCTAAAAGACAGAACATGTTTGCTTGGCTGTTTATAAACCTTTCTAATTTAAAAGTCGTTCACCTCACTTTAAATTTCCCTTACAATTTGTTGCCCTCATTTTCCTCCTAAATATTTCACCCAACAGCTTCAGAGCTCCATCAATCTATCTTTTACTTTGTTTCTCTCTGTTTTTCTTTTTTTTTTTGCTTCAGTTCCTTGCACAACCTCAATTTCTTTTCTCTTTTCTAATTCCCGGAACGTTTCTTTATGTTTCCTGCTTCGTCGTCTCTCAGACATTGCTGTGCTTTACTTTGCCAGGTTCACTCTGACACAGAGTCAACAAATCAGCAACAAAATAAGAAATCTTGAAAAAGATTGAGAAATAAATGACTGCAACCATCCCCTCACTGAAAAGCTGGAAATGAAGTACAATTGAAGTAAAACTATTCAACTTGTCTGCGTCATTTGGAGCCAAAAATGACTATGTGCAAACAAGAAAGTCAAGTTTATTTGAATAGCACATCATCAACAAAGCTCTTCAAGGTGTTCAAACTGAAACGTAAAGGGATAATTTTCAGAAAATTGGTCGATTATGACTCATTAAGGGGGCAGTATTATGTGTTTAGCTTAGTCATATTTGATATATGCAGCATTGTTATAAAAATGCTGCATATATCAAATATGACTTCAAAGAAATTGTATTTCCTGATATAATGCCTTAAAATTGGGCCTCTGTCTCTTTAAAAACTCTTCCTCTGTCTGAAACTCCGCCTTCAGGAAGTCGTTACGACAGCTCTTCTCTATTAACCATTTAACAATATTTTTACCAGTGTTTCACTGAGAAGTAGCTCATATGATGAGCTCAGCTGATGCCCAGTTTCACCAGGTGTTTGCTAATTGTTTCTGGCTAGTCTGTAGGAGCTGAGTTGGGAATTCGTGGGGGAGGGATCTCTGTGAGGAAACTGGAGCTCAGAGGAGGAGCTGTGTATCGAGAGTGGAGCTAGGTCCACCCAGGCGTCTTGCACAGCTGAATTGGTTGCCATGGAGATTAAAGGATCTCTCAACCATGCATGAACGAATCAAAGCAACACTCCAGGAATGTTTTGGATGAGGGGATTATAACATGATACAAAGCTAAAAAAGTTGATTTTTACATAATACTGCCCCTTTTAAGAAGCTAATGTATATTCACCACACTAAATACAAGTTTTATTTTGTGAATGACATAAGATTTAGTTGCAGAGTAAAAATATTAACATGAAATCTATGAGAGTTTTTCCAGATGTTCCAATGTCAGTCTTGTGCTACAGTTCCATCATCTAATGATTGTGGCCTATCCCATCTGCCATGATTTATTTAATGTCTTCTAAAGTCTTTAGTGCTTTATTTCTCACCAATGCCCTCAGCGATCTGAGTTTGCTGTGAGACGTGAATGAGAAAATGTCAGGACAAGGTGACTGCAACAGCTGGATTGGATTTGGATTTCCTCAGACAAACTTCAACCATTGACGTGTGTTTCAATTTGATGGTTAATTCCAAATTGAGGGGTGTCCACGATTTACATAACTTATATAACAGAAGGCGTGGGCACAACTTAATGAACTAAAGAGTACCTAAGTGTTTTGTTTTTGTTAATATTATTATTTGATTAAGCCACAAGGACAAAAATAAGGCTAACGTTCTAAGTATATATAGAACAATGGATTGGAGGATGATGGTATCAGCACATATTTAAGTTTATTAATCAGTCCCGGACCAGATAACCTCTGTTTCATCTCCCTCAGATGTTCCCCAAGTTACTGTGAGCATGGAGGTAGCTGCACTCAGTCATGGAGCACATTTCACTGCAACTGCTCCAGCACCGGCTATGGTGGAGCCACATGTCACAGCTGTAAGGATGTGTGTTGTTTACTGTTGCTTTGGACATAATTCACTTTATGTAGGCATGTTTGCACCGATCTTCATGATTCCTCTGAGGAGGATGAGCTCTGATGAGCTGGCATCCTCAGAGGATGGCATAAGAACATGAAGAATTATATACATGTATATTATTTTAATTTTTTTTCCCTCAGCAATATACGAGCGGTCCTGTGAGGCCTACAAACACAGAGGCAACACATCGGGATATTATTACATCGACGCTGACGGTAGTGGACCCATCAAACCACAGCTGCTATTCTGCAACATGACAGGTAGCTCTCTCACACACACACCTACACACACACCTACACACACACACACACACACATCCAATCACACCATGCCGACACTCAGGTGTCCAGTCTCTCTTTCAGCAGCCAGCATTCCTGCCTGTCCTGCAGCTTTAAAGGGAATTTCTCACTCAGGCAGAATCTAAAAAATGTATACTTTTTTTTTTTTTTTTGATACAGAAGACAAGACGTGGACAGTGGTCCAGCACAACAACACAGAACTGACCAAAATCCAGCCGTCCACAGAAGGAAGTCAGCATCTGACTCACTTTGAATACGCTGTGGACGAAGAGCAGCTAATGGCAACCATCAACCAATCAGAGTACTGCGAACAGGAACTGGCTTACCACTGCAGGAAGTCCCGCCTTCTCAATTTACCAGGTGAGGTTTAACATTTCTTAGATTAAAAAAAAATATATAAAAATAAAAAACTATTTAAAATATAATCTTACAAAAGATTAAGCAGACAAAAAATTACTTATGAGCATTTTGAATCGATTCAGGATTTCCACAATTATATATTACAATTCTGTATTTCTTTCTTTCTGCACCTCTAATGCCCAAATTTGCACATCACTGCAGACCTATAAAATACAGACAAAACATTGCCAGTAATACAAAAATGTTACAAAATTTTTGAGCTGTCAGAATCACTGAGAAGTTGAAGGACACAACTCAAAGAGTCTTTCAGAAGTAGAGCGGTCAGCCTGACACCAGCTGTCCACCCTGTCTGTGTTTCAGAGGGGGGTCCGATCAGCTGGTGGGTCAGAGGGCCCGGCGCGGGACAAAGGCAGACCTACTGGGGCGGGGCCCTTCCAGGCAGCCAGCAGTGCACCTGCAGTCTGCAGGAGAACTGCGTGGACCCCAAACGCCACTGCAACTGCGATGCTGACCGCACTGTGTGGTACTGTGTTTTCACTTTTTCAGGGTTTTTTTTTTACATTTTGGATCTTCAACACTTATCCAGGGTTTTTCCTTTTCAGATGGTGCATGTTGGAGCTTCTGTTAACTCCGTCCTTTTTCTTCCCGTCCGCCGACTCTCTGTTCATCCAGGGCCAACGACTCTGGTCTGCTGACCCATAAGGAGTCCCTGCCTGTCAGATCGCTGGTGCTCGGGGATGTCCGGAGGCCAGGATCAGAGAGCTCCTACCAGGTGGGACCCCTGCGTTGCTATGGAGACAGTAAGTTAGTGATGCCATATCATAGTAGAGCGTGCAAAGTTCCTCGATTTTTGTATTTCCCGATTTCTGCTTTTGCAACTCGTCTTTGTTTTGTTCTGTCTTTTTTACAGAAAGTATCTGGAATGCTGCGTTTTTTGCCAAGGAAACGTCGTACCTTCACTTTCCCACCTTTCACGGAGAGCTGAGCGCCGACGTCTCGCTCCTGTTTAAGACCACCTCATCCTCCGGCGTCCTCCTGGAAAACCTGGGCATCAGAGACTTCATTCGACTTGAACTCAGCTGTGAGTGAAATCTGAGGAATAGGATGGCAAATTCCGACTTTCCTACGATAAGAGTTCAAATCGAGCAGTGCATATCATCCGAGTTTCACCGGGATCAAGCATCAGCGGGGGGTGATGGGCTCACATCAGACTCAGGCTTTCTCATCTTTAAAATATACACTTCCCTTTTCACACAGCTTCTTTTTATACGGCGTGTGGAGAGATCGCTAAGGGTATAAAGTATTGAGACACCTGGGTGTGATGCAAGTCCAAACTTCACTGTGACAGTGATTTGTGAGAAAGTGCAAGATGTTTTTTTCCCTTTCTTAAAAAAAGTTGAATGTTAAATTTGATTTTGAAGAAAATCTGTACAATGATATAAAAAAGAAAAAGGTAAAAGTATAAGCTTGTATTTATGATGACGTCCGACCATTCTTCCAGGAAAACAGATTCAGTCAGACACGTTCTTCCACACTAAATACTCTCATATGGACCGCTGGTTATGTGCGCTCCATTCAGGAAAGTATATAGAACGTGTCACAGAAGCCCAGCCATGTTTTGGTGTGAAGCAACATTAAAATAAAAAGAGCTTAGATCAGATCCTGAAAAACAGCTCCTCACCAAAATCTCCTTAGCACCAAAGTTTGCATGCCAAGGTGCTTGATTTTACAACCCATGGCCGTGGAAGTAGAGGGTTTAACTGTGTATACATATTTGGACAGAAAATATCCAGTAGAGCCTTGTAGTGTTGTTTACCTTATGTGCAGAACTAACTGAGCAATGCATCATTCTGTAGGGTAACTTTAAAGACATAAAAACAAAACAGAGAGGACTCCAAGCTGACATTAAACGCTGCTGTTCAGGAGCATTAGTTGTCATCAGTTGTCATGCAGCAAAAAGGACGGACCAAACCAAACCTTTATGTCTGTGTTTTTAAACAACGACAAGTTACGTCTACTACACTCAACTTAAGCACTTGTGATTTTTACGTACCACCGCATCTCTACGTGGAACTGATTGGAACACCTAAATGTAATGATATGGATCGGCTGGCAAATATAGTCTGTATTGTTTTCAAGATCATTTCATTTTCCTTTAGGAAAACTTAACTTCAGATTAACACTGGTGTGCAACAATATGACGGAAACTGGGAAGATTTTTAAAAAATATATCTAGGTGAAAGCTCTCTTTTAGATTAGAAATCAGTGAGAAAAATAGTTTTTCAAGATGTTGAATTTGGAAGGAACCATCTTGACTGTATTCAGCAGGTATCTTTTCCCGCTCCTTCTCTGTCACAGCCTCCACGGAGGTCGTCTTTTCCTTTGACATAGGTAACGGCCCACTGGAGGTACGCACGAAGGCCGGCGTCCCGCTGAACGACAACAGGTGGCATCGCATTCAAGCTGAGCGTAATGTGAGAGAGGCGTCGCTGCGCCTTGATGAACTCCCCGCCGCCGTACAGGAAGCCCCTGCTGAAGGACACATCCACCTGCAGCTGAACAGCCAATTATTTGTAGGTCTGTGAAACTTTAAAACCCTAATTTGACACAAACTTTGTTTCCAAAGAAACTGACAATAGAAGTAAGCTTCTATTGCAGCTTTGGCTGATGTACGGCATATGTCAGTAGCTATCAGACACTTTTGTGATTACTGTCTCTCTAGCAACATAATGAGATGTTGTGATTGCCTTTACCTGCTCCTCAGGTTTTTGGCAGGAATGTGTCAAACTTAGGAACACCTAAGTTTGACACAACAAACTTAAAAATGTCTCAGTCCAGCTTTACTGCAAATTTAAAATCTCTGCCAGTGGATATTTGTATTGGGTACTTAGTCAATATTTTTAGGTTTGAAAGAACCTACATTGTTAGGTTGAAAATCACTTCATCACCTTTAAACTGCTAAATGTTCAGATCATGCTAGCATATTAGCTAAAGCTAAAAATACTCTGTAATGTTAATGCGAAGACCAACACGGCTTTTTTTAAAAGTATGTTAGCTTACATTGACATTAAAGCTAATTATGACACACAAAAAAGGCATCAGTACAGAAACAACCTATTATAACTAGGGGTTAAAAGCTAATTCTGACTTCTGCTTGTTCAGCATTATTAAGCTTCAATTTTTACTCCTATAATTTAAGTTACTTATGCTGTTTTTCTTCAACACCTTTTTGAAGGACTTTTTGCTCTTCTAGTTTGTATACCACTTTTACCCCCTGTGTTTCGGATTCAGTTCAACTTTGTTAGCACAGCTGCTAACACTGTTCACACTTCGTAGAGATTATAAGATCTTTCTCTGTTTTTCATTAACCTTTAGCTGCTTGTTAACATATTTTCAGTTTTTGAAATGTTTGTTATAATACTTTGGTCAAGATATCCTCAGTTCAGAGTTAATTGTTCAGTTTTCTTCTGTTTGCCTAAATATGGACAGTAGGTTGGACTGCTAAACTGGTGTTTCCCTGACAGTTCCTCAGAAAACTGCGAGCTGTGATAGGAACCCCATCAGAAAAAGCAGTTTGTCTCATCACAACAGTTTTGAGCTTGACAGTTTTGGCAGGCTGAGACAATTACAACATGCAGAGTCTGAACTCTGCGGGCAGCTGCAGGTTGTAGAGAGAAAAGTCACAGAACAGTAACTTGCTGGGTTTAAAATCTGTTCAGACAGCCAGGACAAACAAACTGTCAGAGCGAGGCTGATGACTCACCAGGATTTATGATGGCAAATCAGCAAGGTACATGAATATCGCAGACACTTCCTGAGATAATCCACGTAAGGACAATTCAGCTCTGATATATTTTACAATGTAAAAAATAAATCTTAAAGCTGCTCAGAGGATTACTGACAAGTTTTTCTAATTCTACTGATAAAACTATTGTCAGTTTGTACATCTCTGTATCTCCTCAGGAGGCACTGCTTCCAGGCAGAAGGGTTTTCGGGGATGTATCCGCTCCCTGCAGCTGAACGGTGTTACTCTGGACCTGGAGGAAAGAACGAAGGTCACCCCCGGGGTCCAGGCGGGATGCCCGGGCCACTGCAGTACCTATGGTGGGCTTTGTCAGAACCAAGGCCGCTGTCTGGAGGGAGCCAGAAGCTTTTCCTGTGACTGCAGCTCGTCTGCCTTCACTGGAGCCTTCTGTGACCAGGGTATGCAGACCTCATCCAATCAGATTTGTTTCGGTAGTGTTGACAGTTTTACCCAAGCTTAGGTCAATAACCTCCAGCTGGCAGTTTCTGATTGTGAGTAAATGTGTCACTGTCTTTCATAATAAATTTTCTATCCTGATAAAAATGTATTTTAAAGTAGTTTTACTTTTATAAATGCAGTATGAAACTTCCACAAAAATGTTTTCCATTTTCGATACAGATGATCATATTAGACTGATCATCTGTAAAACTATCAACCTCCTCCCTGAACTACTATTGACATTAAATGAAACGCACTGCTCCTGATCAAAAAACAGCCAATCAGAGCCAGAAAGAGGGTCAAAGGGCAGTCAGTCAACTTATGTATGTGGTGCTAAAAATTTCAATGGTGGAGAAACTACTTGGAAAACTGTTTATCCATCATTAGCTAGTTATCTAGTCCAGGCTGAAAAGATGTCTTGTTTTCCCAGACATGAAAATACCAAAATGTCTCTCTACTAAATATTGCGATATTTTTGGTGGGACTGAATAAAAAAACATGCCACACTTTTCAGATTTATATTTTGCTTTATTATTATTATTATATATATATTTTTTACAACATCCTGAGATTCTGTCCGTTTTTGCTACATAAATAAGCTGACTTGAAAGAAAATTGTATGTTTAGAATAATGATATGTCTGTTGTGGTTTTTTTTTTGTGGGGAAAAAAAATTGTTTACCTTTTAAACACAGAACAACAAACTTCTTTGGCAATATAACGAAGTGAATGTGTTTCCTAGAAGTAAAGAATATTCCCTGGAAATGTCACTGGTTAATTGTTTACAGTGTAGTTAAGTTTGAAACAGAGTCTTGTGCATATTTAATCAGTTTTAAACCCTAATTTGGCAAAGTGTCGCCGGGTTTCGACTCATCTGTTGGGTTTGTGTTATTTAGGAAATGAAAGGCACACTGAGCCCTGACAGTGGAGCAGCAGCACCTCATGTGTGTCGGATAATTAACCAATCCCAGCTGTGCAGCTTGTTGAAGCTCCACAGGTAAATCAGAACTCTGTCACCTGACTGTGATGTAATAAGAGAGCTGAGTTTGGAGAGTTTTTTCTATCAAGTTGCTCTTTCACCAGATCACTAATTAAGTGATGTCAGCGTGACAGGCAAAAATATGAATAATGCATAAAGTTTTTCTTCTGGGAGTAGTTGTTTTTCTTTCTTTATTCCAGAAGCCAGGAATATTTTATTCCATTATGCAAATTGGATGCTAATGAAGTACTGATTTAATAATAATAATAATAATAATAATAATAACAATAATAATAATAAAAGAGTAGATGTAGCGTTTGCATGGATTGCTTATTTGACAGTAAGCTATGTTTGTTTACTTTTATTGTTAAACTTTAGTATGAATTCATGCTTGAATATAAACTTATAAACATAAAAGCTAAGTTATTAGTAAGACGTGATAAAAGTGTTACCTTTTAAATGGCCTTTTGTGATTTTTTTCAAAGCCTTCCAGAAGCTAAGAATCAACCTTTAAATAGGAAGTGAGGTTTTAGGAATCTGGACAGCCCGTCTGAAAAGGTTGGAGGTACATTTTCTTAGAATTAATATTCATAAAAGGGAATAATCAAATGGAAAAATAAAAATCTTACACTTTAATCACGTGGTATGAAGCAATAGTTCCTTAAGTTAGTATTGAGACTCCACTTGGGGTCAGGAATATATAAGTTTGCATGATATTAACCTAAATATCAAAAAATTGTGATGAGAAACATTTGTAAAAATGAAAACCTCAGATGGAAATCAAATTAATACAATGAGGACACTTTGTAACAGTTTTGTAGAGCTCCTCTTAAAAATAGAAAATTTTGCAAAAAAAAACAAACAAAACAAATAAAAAACATTTATTACAGATGAAGGTTGGTCATTGCTGGCTCTCACTCAGGTAGGAACAACCCAGACTAATAAACACAAGTGAAACAGTAAAATTACAAATTCTTGGTTCTGTTTGTAACTTCCAACACAGCAAGGCTTCTTGGGAGCCAAAGCGTCCAGGAGAGGAGTCATCAGGAGGCACCGATCAGCCAATCAGAAGTGGATTCTGATTCAACTATTACAAAACATTGAAAGAAGACAAATATAAGAAATTTAGACTTTATGGCATTTGAGACGGAGCTCAGGGAGGTGGTCTTAGTTACAATAATAGTATTTATTATTTATTCCAGCAAAAAAGTTACTGGAAGGTGAATAAAAACATGCATGGTTTTGAGAAACTAGCTAAGCCAAGAATGTTCATGTCTGGAACATTAGCAGAAAATGTTACGACCTGTTTTGCAGTGAGGCTTTGTGAACCTTTCCCTGCAGACGTCTCAGTCGCCTTCGAGCCGGAAACGTCCCTCAGCTACAGCTTTGAGGAAAACCTGGTGAATGAGTCAAACAGGAGCAGCAGCTCCCCTTCGCCCCCCTTTCTGCCCAACCTGAACGTGAGAGCAGAAAACATTTCCCTGAGTTTCAGGAGCGGCCAGAGTCCTGCTCTGTTCCTTTACGCCAGCTCTCACCGCAGACAGTACCTGGCTCTGCTGCTCAACAAGCAAGGTGAGATCTCTGGAAAGTTTTCTAAACCCTCCGTAACTGTTATTCAGTAGATGTGGATCTATAAAATTACAAAACAACGCTTGTAAGGTGTTGCTTTTAGGCATTGATTTACAGGAGTTAGCAGCCACAGTTTGGACTGCGCTGAAATGAACCCATGCAAAACAATTACTTCTTCCTCCCTTTCTTCACTAATAGCTTTTGTGGAGCAGGAGGAGGAAGAGGAGGAGGAGGAAAAGGGACATCACTTCTTAATTGAGCAGAAGAATACACTCTGGATTGTGAACATTTTCTAATTTCACATGCTTTTGATAGCTCAGTGACCTCTTAAACTCTCAGAAGCCAAAGCAAAATATATTTCAAGTAATTTTTCATAAATACATGGAAAAATACATATATATATATATATATATATATATTTTTTTTTTTTTTTTTCCTTGGCAACTGTATCATCACAGCAAAAAAAGTGGGATACTCATTGTAATCTATAGTTAAGCGTGTAGGTCACAAAGCACTTTTGACAGAACCCTGGAAGGCAATTTCCAAGCTGTCACGCACTTTATAAGAATCTAATTTAAACCTCCATCTTGAAAACTAAAGAAAAACACAAACACGTGGTGAGATGCAATGACATCTTCAGCCGTCACAATGTTTTTACCAACCGCCAACCGAGCTGCTGCTGTCTGCGAGTTGTGCCAACGCCTCCTTTGATTTGTTCATTAGAGTCATTGTTCCCTGTGAACACGGTCTGCTTCGTGAAACAAGACACGAGTAGTGCTGAATTGTTCAAATTAATTAGCAGGACTGTAAGTGGTGAATAATTGGCGATGTGAGAGTGTATAATAGCCTTTTCATTCGTCTTGCCCTGTGGGTTCATGAAAACACTGCTGTTGATCACAGTTGATCTTCTGTGATTGTGCCAGAAGCTCGGCACACACGGGACGCAAAACACTGCAGATATTCTGTTAATGTTGAAAAAACACAATTTTGCAATTCCTGCATTTCAATCAAATGGGAAATACAATTAAAATCTCATGTGAATAAGTTTGTTCACATGATTAAAATAAGTCACAATAAGTCACACCAGCGTCCTTCTACCACTTCCTGTTGTCCTCTTTTAGGCATTGTTGCTACTTGCTGCAGCCAGTAGTAACATCCAGTTGTTGATCATGGGACTCGTGTTGCGTTTCCATTGCAATTTTGTGAAATGCACTCATTTTGATACAACTGAAAAACCACCCAGGGCAAAAGCTTTTTTTTTTTTTTTTTTTTTTTTTTTAATGTGAGCTTTTTGGAAATTTCCATGTCTCCCATTAAGAAAATTTATTTTCATGACTCAATGTTGCACAATTACATGGTCAATGGAAACAGATACTGAGATCTTGTTGATTCTTTTATTTTTTTCTTTAGCGCTTTGGTTAACTATAATCAGTGATAAAGTTGATTTTTTTTTTTTACTTTCTTGAGTTAATTTTGGCCAAAGTTTAGCTGTTGGACAGATGGATTTATATTTGACAATAGGATATTATCATCTGCAGACGTGTTTGACTGTGGCTACATAGCAAATCCAAATATACTCTTCCACCGTCATGCATGAGACCAGACATGAGGTGATTGTGTAGATGAACTGTTTGATTTTCAGCTAAATGTGAACAAAATAATGACTGCAGGTGAATCAAGCACCTGCAACTTCTATAATTTGGCCGCTTTGACAGGAAAAGCCATAAGCCTTAATGGGCTGCCAGATGATACCGACATAGAAATCAGCGTTTGTCTAATAGTGAATACAACTATCATGCCTGTTTTTGTCCCAATACTGTATGTGCTTAAGTCTCACATTAATATAACATGTTTTCATGTTTACATTGTGTGAGTGCAGAACAGCTAGAGGTGAGGTACAGGCTGGAAAGTAGCAAAGAAGAAGAAATCCTCCGGAGCAAAGTGAGGTCCCTTGCTAACGGACAGCTGCATTCTGTTTCCGTCAGCCGACTGGCCGACTCCGTCACCATACAGGTAACGCATCATCCTCAGTTACTCTGGTTTTAACTCTGCCTTTAAACTGATTGGAGAATGATGTTAGCGTCAAACAGACGGCACACAAAGCTGCCTGTTTGTGTTTTACAGGCAGCTTAACAACTTCAGTTCTGTGAAGTTTTCTTGACGCTGAACTCTAAATGCAAAGCTTCATCACAACACCTGAAGTTTTAACTTGAAAGATTTTGTGTTTAGAAAAAACAAAAACACAAACTAAAACCTTTCAGGGATGAGAATTACTTTTTAGCTTTATTCATAGACTAAATTCTTTAATATTTAACTATACATGTATGAAGGAAATACATTGCTTGTGTTTCTTGATATTGTTTTTTTGTACTGAAATCTGCCATTTTCTTCCAGGTTGACCAACATAGCAAAGAACATTTCAACCTGACCTCTGGTGTTGAATTTAGTGACATAAGGTCACTGACTCTTGGTAGAGTTCACAGTAAGTGACTCAGCTGCACAAACATACGGTAGATGAGAGGTTTTTTTATTATTATTTCGATCACTCAAACTATCTTCAGACGTACATTTTAATTTATCTGATTAAACAAAACCGTTAGAACGGTAAAGTTGCTAATGTTTTCCCTTGTCATAATGACACAGGGACCCTATTGAAACTTTGCATAAACTGTTTTATTCACTAATCCGACTAGTGGTTTGTAAGTTAAATACTAAAGATTGAATTTATTTTATTTTCTTTAATAATAAAATACCTCAAAACTCCAACCGTTTTTTTTTTTTTATCAATTTACTGTCTGAATTTGAAATCATTATCTCCAGCAAAGAACCAGCAGTGAGCCGTAATTTTTACAATCATTTCCTGTTACATTTGATCACTAAATTAAAATGAACCTAACACAGATGAGTTTGTATTTTACTGACATTTGTAAATGTGAAGTTCTATAATAATAAAACTGGGGCAAGAAAATGTAAGCACTGGAAATTGGTCAAAGCACCGAATAACCTGCAATATAATTAACAAGTAGGCGTCATGTTTATAAACTTTGCTGGACAATAAATTCTCCTAATAATGATCACGATTAATGATAATATTGTTGTTTTGAGACCATTTTCAAGTGATATATTATCAAGGATATAACAACGTAAGTTCACCCTCTAAAAGACCAAAACAATGTTAATTTTGTAAAAGGTATACAATACTGGAACTGGAAGATATCAACAGATATCCTTACATTTTTTTTATCATAAAATTTGATAAAATAAAAAAATTAAATAAAATAATAGTAATGATAATAATAATAATAATAGTTCTGCATCAAATTAGAACTTTTTTCTTTGCCATCTTTTTCTGATGTGTATCAGTAACAATTATTGTTCTGTTTTATGTAGAACATAGTTGAAAATAAGTTCAAGATGTGTGTGTGTGTGTGTGTGTGTTTTGTTAGTGTGTTTTGTCCTTTATCTTGTTGCCCCATTGAGCAGACAACAACCCGAAAAAGCCCTGATTGTTTTCAGGAAGTCAGATTCATAGCATTCTTTGCTCTTAAAAACAGCCACCTGCAGTTACTGAAAGGGGTAAATAGTATTCGGGTAACCATGGAAACATCAGGAGGAATGACTGAGAGACATAACAGAGAAAAAGTGCAAAGACTTTCTCCCAGGTGACAGAGAATTGATGGAGTTTTTTTTTTTTTTTAAAGAATATAAGAGGCTTCCTCTCCTGTATTGCAGCACTGCAATTAACAAGATATGATGCAATCACTAGGCTATATGTCCTATTAATCCTATTATCCTATTATTTTCAGACATATCAAACTAGACTTGTTCAAATCTTGCTAACATTTAGATAGCTCTCATTTATTTCTGTTTGAAGAACCTAAAATTAAGCCAGAAAATAGTTTGTCCTCCGTTTCACTGCTCGTCTCTACAGACTCTCAGGATTTGGACCCGGCCCTGGCTCAGCTTGGCTCTCTGGGTTTCGCCGGCTGTCTGTCTGCTGTCCTCTTCAACTCCATCAGCCCTCTGAAAGCCGCTCTTCTCCGACCAATCGCCAGCTCTGTTGTTGTCAGGGGCCCGCTCATCCGGTCCAGTTGTGGCCCCGCTGCAGCCAATCCCCACGCAGCGGAAAACAAACACCACCAGCCAGGTCGGGAGGGGCGGGGGGATCCTTTATATCGTTTGTGATTTTTACTGATCATTCTGACACTGATGGTCTGTGAAGAACATGTTATCAAACTTCTGGGAATCATTTCACTTTTAATTTTTAATAAATTGGGCACCGCCAGAAAGCTTCATGTTACCATTTGCATTGTGTTGGTGGCTGAGGGATCCAACAACAACAACAGAGAAACATTTTTAAACAGCTGTCATTAGAGATCTTATCACTTATAGTCTATTTAAAGAAAAAACAGTAAAATTGGTTCATAACACATCGGATCTGTCAACATTTTGAATAATCAGTACCTAATCCTTATCCCACCACATGACCACCTGTGTTCTGCCATCTAAATAAAGAATTATTTTAGTTTTAATTACTTCTTATACTTTTCATGATAATTGTGTTTGTAGTTTTCTTGTTTTATATTTATTGTTTGAACTGACTGTCGTTTTTGAGATGGAATCCAATTATGTTAATTAAGGAGAACTACATGAAAAACAACTGCAAGGATAAAAGAGTAAATCTGAAGGGACATCAACTTCTCCTTAAGGATTCAGGTTGGAAAAAAAAGTATGCAACCAAGCTCTGTCCGGTTTCTATAGGGTGATCATTCTTTCTGTTGATCTCTCTAAGTTTGTAAATGTATCACAAGGATGAATTAATGACAAATGTAATGTTTCTGCTTCTCTTTCCTTTGATTGTTTTAAGAACCAGCCTACTGTGTTGTACCTAAGATTTTATGCCAAGAGAATAAGGGTTTTCTTAACTTTAAGAAAAAAACAACTTCATCTCACACACATGCACTCGTTTTATTTTCTTTCAAAAGTATGCTTATCATTAAATGATATTTCTATTTTCTTTTTCTTGTTTTTGTCTCATTTCTATCTGTTGGCTGCAGACCAATCAGGGTCGGCAGGAGGCGGCCAGCCGTTAGTGAATGCCCTCAGAAGTGACTCTGCTCTCATTGGAGGTATTGTAGCAGGAACTAGTTTCAGAGTTGTGCTCCTATTATCATCAATCATGAGACGGGACATGTCCAGTGGTGAACTTTACAGTTTAATTCAATATGCTTGATAGAACCACTCGCAGTGAAAGCAACCCTGTGTAAAATGAACCCTCATGATTGTTCTCCAAACAGTTCGATTGTCTCCACGGTAAATAGAAATAGAACTAACAAGGATGTGGATCAGTTTTGTAATCCGAATACATGTCGGTTTTTGGTTCTGCAAACATCATAGAAAATAACTCCTTTAACAGGGAGGTTAGAGTAAATATGACTAGTGCAGCTATGTTGTCTAGAGTACCGGACATTGGTAGGACCACACATGATAAATTGGTCTGAAGAGAGGGGTCAGACTTAGAGCCAATCAAAGACTTTGGTAGAAGATGACCATTGGAGCAGGAATACTGGCGGACATTCCTGCAGCCAGACCTGGCAGCGTTGTTGTCTGGGAACAGCCCAGCTGGAGAGAGGCTGAAACATTCAATGAGGTTTTGAGTGTCCCTGGAGACCGAGAGGTTTCGCCTCATTAGTCACTTCTCCAGGGATATGTCTTTAGCTGCTTTTGCAAAACCTTACCAGCCCTTTTCCAGTTTTCACGACCACTTCAGGGTGGTACAAGTCCTGCCGAGATGCGTGTTGCACGCAAGCGATTTAACTGACAGCAGACTGCATTCCTTGATAGGCCCGTGATTTACGTTGCTATAAGAGCGAAGGCCTTGCAAACTCCAAACAACATCGGAACCACCGAAGAGGACCGGCTGACATGGTGCCTGCTACCAGAGAGCTGCTCAGTGTTGAAGAGCGTAATCATAAGCTGCAGCAGGAGAACATGCCTCAACATTTGGAGCAGAATGACCAAGATTTTACCGCCTTGCAAGTTCTCTGAAGAACGGAGACATAGGGAATAATGTCATATCCATTATTTATGTCTCTTGATTTGCTTCCTTGTCTGAATAATGTGTTGGTATTGGAATTGAGAGAGTGGAATTGAATATTCTGTTTGATCTGAAGAATTATACCAATAATATGTTGGCATCTTTCTATAACTTTTTTTTTTCATATGTAAGAATCAATTGACTGTCTAGAAATTACTTTTTATGCTCTTTGTGTTCCCCCACGTGGTCAAATATGTGTTAGCCAAAATATATCGACAGTAAGTTTCTCTTTATCGTTCAAGCATCAAAAATCCTGAGGTGAGTGAAGTGTCTATGTATCACAGTGTGAAATTAGGTGATTTTGTCATGGCTGTGATAGTTGAGTTTCTGTCAAGTCTGCTTATCTCATTGTGTACTAATCTTTAATTCTGTATTTCTTCCTTAAAGAACAACGCCTGCTCTGAGAACGCTTCATTTCTTTGCATTTTAGGCCTGATAGCAGTGATGATCTTTGGGATTGCGTCTGCGTTAGCCATACTGATCCGATTTCTGTACAGAAGAAAGGGGACATGCCAAAACCAGGAGCTGGCAAAAGCAGAAGATAACAGACTGCAGTTTGCCAGCCAGAGCATCTCGCAGTACGGTCCGACTGAGAGCCAGAAAGAATATTTTATTTAGACGCAACCTCCCGGTTGGCAGACAGAGACACTTTGTAATTCCTCAGTGCTTTGCACAACACCCTGATATGTGATTGTGATTTATATGCAGTTTGTGAAGTCAGAAAAGCAAAACAGTGTCACAACAGTCAACTGTGAATGGATAATGATGTAAATTTTAAAGTCTCAACTAAACTGTTGAAATTATAAATCATTTTTGGTTACATCTGGAGTCTTTTGTATGATAGATGTTTAACCTTTGGAGCCCGGAAGCATAAGAAAATAATTTAACTTTGGCCTCTTGCTCTATGAATGGCTGTGAGAAATGTATGTGCTTGCAATAAGAATTTTTTTTTCTCTCTAAATGTTTTTAAGGCAGTATAAAGAATTTTCTTATAAAAACACATTAGTTTTGTCATCTCTGTAGCAGGTGTCAATACACATTAAAATAACTGAGTGTTTTTATTCTGGGCAGGCAGAAACCAAGTTTAAAACCAGACATAAAAACATTTTTTTACTCCATGACATGTTCCTTTAATGTGTTTTTAATATTTTTCTTATTGTTGTTTCTCTTCCTTGTGTATTTTCATTCTACTACACTCCATTACCATGTTTTAGGAAGACATAGAGGACTTGTTAAAATGATGTGTCAGGATAATGTAAGGCAGACAATATGTGAAAAAACAGAGCTCCTCTGAATTCTGTTTTATGAATTTCATATTTACATAAAACCACTTTGCTCTACCGTTTCTATTGCAGCTCTGGAGACCAAACAGAAATTGCCAGTTGGATTCTGTAGCAATGGCCCGTGATGATGCTTTAAAAACCAGACTGACTTCCTCAGTTTTCATCATCACAGAACCACGTTTGAATCGTGATCATTTATTTATATACGTTTTCATTTTATTTGTTCATGACTCAGTCTACCTAGAAAATAAATTATTTAAAAAAAAAAAAAATGTTTTCCTTGCATTTATTTTGCAAGTCAATAATTGTGGCAATAAATATTATCCCGTGTGTCCCTTTACAACTGCTGTGAAACTAAAATAGATGCATTGTGACCCCTGGTGGCTGTACTAGGGATAAGAATGTGGCACGGATGGATGGATGGATTATAATGCCTCTGATTTGCGCAGGATGGGTGTTTTGGGAGTTGGATGAGTTTTATGTTGCTTTTAGGCTGGAAACTGTCAGTCAGATCTGGCAACCCCTGTTTGGTTTTGGTGCCAATTTGGTTCAGGCTAAAATGAATAACTTTAGTTTCATAGTTCTCTAATTGAGTCTTTTAAAGTAAGTTCACAGATTCAGGTTGAACTACTTCCTGTTTGTTCATCATATTTTGTCTGAAGTAGAGTTTTAACAAATCTACAGGTTATGATGGTCACATTTCAACATTAGAATATTTTGAGGGTTTTAGTTCTGGTCTTCAGTTAATATTCTTATAATAGAATGAAATGCACAGTTGAGTTTAAAGGGAACGACATTTCAATACTTTTTGCTTCTTCCATGTTACAGCTACACTCATGTGTGAGTTGTTTTATCACATAAAATCACACATTTAAAAAAAATCACATAAGTATTGACAGTGTTAAAACTTTTAGAAGGAAAAACTCATGAAACGATGCTGCAAAGACGCTAACAAACCTCAAAGTGCCGACTCCACACTTTGCAGTAAACAAGTGTCTGTTACCGTTGGCAACATAATCTGGAACTTGATGAAATGTGGAACTAAAATCTCAGAGCGTGTTTGGGATCATTTCTGCAAGGCGGCGTACTGAAATCTTTACTTTCTGTATCTGGCTCAGCCTCCTTCCCCAACAGAAACAAACGTCCTTGTGCAAGGATCACATGTTATTTATCAAATCCAAATTCAGATTTGTATGAACTAAGATATAAATCTGGGTTACAGATGACTGCAGCTTCTTCAAACGAACATAAAATGCTCCATTTATTTAACAAGCAGGCTGTTTTTTTCTCCGTCACAAATGAAAAAAAAGCCCCCATCAGGAGTTGACGTCTTTACCACACCTCACCTTGGTATTCAGTAAGGCAAGTATTTACCTTAGAAGCAAAGGTAAACAGTGAGGTGGAGGGGGAGGGGGGCGTTTATCGTAAAAGTAGATAATTTCTGATTAAACCATTTGGGAAGGCTGATGACACAGATAACAGGTGTTTAAGTGAGGGAGCTCTGACTGGTTCAGGCTGTTGTTGATCATAAAGGTGTATTTCCTGTCTGGTTACTGTTGTCATATCTAACAAATTATTTCTCACTGTGGAATTTGTCGACATGGTATTCTGTATCTCCTCTCACCTGAGCCGCGCCCTTATAACTGTGCAAAACAACAAGCTTTGCATGCAGTTTTAATCTGACCAGAGATGACCACATACATGGTTTACCAGAGACATTTTTGGTTAAAAAAAGGTTAAAGGGGCGGTATTGTGCGTTTTCTTGCCACATTGTTTCATTTTATAGCCCATTCAAGTAATTGTCACCTGCATAAATGCTGTATTTATCAGTCATTACTTATCATGGCTTCACAAGGTGTTTGCTGGTTCCCGGTACAGTCAATATTTATTTACCTTAGCAACAACGTTGTGAAGTGAAAGAATGCAAGGGGATGAAGGGTGGAGTAGGTTACCAGAAATCTAAGAGCACTTAATAATTCAAATAACTCATTAGGATGTTCCACACAAAAAGCCTCTGAACAAAAATAAAATGGAAAACAGTCACGTATTTCCTGTCTGGCTGCTACCAGGTGGGTGGGAAATATTTTCCTTGCGGGAGATTTTGCTGAGGAGGCTGGAGTGGGCCCGGCTCTCGCGCCTGATTTTTTTTTATCAGGTGATTTCATCTCCTGAAATGAGATGAAATGGCGTGGTCGATCAGCCCTGCAGCTGTTGATGAAAACCAAAACAAATGCTGCTCCTTATCTCCTGTTCTGGTAATGAAGCCAAAGTGACGCAGTAAATCAACTTTTCATGCGGGTTTCTGTTTTTCTCATGCTCTGTTTAAGAGTTGTAGTCGTGTGGGGAACTTAAGAACCAACACCAGCAAAATGTGGGATTATGGCTGAAAAGTGGAAGGTTAAGAGGTCAAAGTGTAGATGGAGTTTCAGTCGGGATATAGCTTCGCCGGTCTTTATTTAGTTTCAATTTGGATGCAATCTGTTGTCTAAAAATATATTTTTTTAATGCAAACATGCTTTTTGCCCCAAATATAGAAAACAAGACTTTTATGACAACAATTATTCCGATATCACCCCAGAGATTACTCTGGTGACCTCACTAAAACTACTTCCTCTTTTTGGTTACACTCGATTGAGGTTTTCCCTTAACATCCCAGGCCTCTGAGTGTCTCTTCTTCCCCCATCATAACCTCACACCAGACCTCTGCTAGAGCCACCGTCTTTCACACATGAAAAAAACAAACAAAGCCAAACAGAGGAAATCAAAACTCTTCCCTTAAACCACCAGCAGTAAACTAAAATTAGACACAATCAGAACTCCATCCAACTTTACATATGTAAGCATTTTGAGTTCTGAACAACCAGGAAGTAGCTTCTGTTTCTGCTTGACAGACGATCAGAAAGGCCGATAAGTTATGGCAAACAGCTTGTCTGGTATATTCTATTTGATTTCTGGCGCTGCACTGTGTAAATATGTTTTGAATATCGAGTGATCTCAGAGCTGCATGAGTGGCTCTCATAGTTTGCAAACTGGGCATTTCTTGACAACCAGAGCAGAGATGCAGAAATATAATTACTGGAAGCGTCGCCTTTACAGGGAAGCAGCAGGCATCGTTTTCTGGTGTGTTCTGCTTATCTGTGTCTTTGGTGACATTTTCTCATGTGAGTATTTGCTGATTAAGGGCTTTGGATTACACTAGAATTCAACATTCAAAATCAATACAACTCATCTGTGATGTGATGAAGCCCATTTTTGGGAGGATGGTTGGGTCATGTGAACATTTGGATGAGACGTGACACAGCACAGACACAATCATGTGACGGCGTAGAGTTAAGACATGCAGATAATGCTGGAATCCTACTCAGTTTTAAAATAGTAGTCTGAGTAGTAAAGGTTAAATGAAAGGGTCCTACATGTGACGATTCCACTGACTTTGCATTTGTTTTTATCTGAGTGCAGGTTCCTGTATTTTGAGTGTTTCCTGTGTTTCCTTTTTTTTTATTAGCTCTGCCGTCGTCATTGTCAATTTGTAAAAGTATCATTCAAAACTGAGGTTCCTTTGCATAAATTAGGATCCATATTGAATATATGATTCTTCAGATGTGAGCTGCATAAAAAGTTACTGCCACTGAAACTGGAACGAGGATTTCTCTGTAAGAGTGAAGAAACAGGCAGTGCTTCAACTTCTGCCCCTTCAACTCCCACAAAAACAACTCCCACTGTCGTGTAAAACATCAGATATAAATTTGTTTAGCAAATCATTTCAGGCGTGTAAATGGTCACACAGCACGGTTAAATAAACAGGTGTGTGTGTCATCTGATCTTATCTGTCTCATTGGCCAATAAAGCGTTAAGTAGATGAAAACTTTTAAGCTCTAGATTATGAAATGAAGCTCTTTCAACTTAATAGCCTTCACTCCCTTTGTTTCTGATTTCTGCCAGTGAACAGATTTTTAAAGGCACTTTAGGAAAATCCCGTTGTCATCATCTTCAACTCTAACTCTGATCCCTTCACGTCCTCACAGGCCCAGTTGACCGTCTTCACTTCACCTTCTCCCAACATTTCAAACCCCGGTGGAAAGTGTTTACTTCATTTTGAAATTCCCCTAACTTCCTTTAATTAAAACTGCAGTGATGTTTGCGGGACATCGTGGACAAAGAGCTTCGATACCAAGAATGCTAACAAACTGGCCTGAGGCTGATAAAAATCCTGTACTGGTGTTTTCTGAGGGATCCTGATGATGAGTCATAGCAGGAGTGGTTTTATAATATAAACATCTCCTGTTCCTCTTGTGCCAGAGCTCCGTGTAGGCTTAGCTGAAATCTAGCATTTCATAGAAATGCTGACTTAATGATTCACAGACCTTTTGGCATTTTCCTCTTCTTCGACCTGTGAAAAATGCAGGGTTTGACGAATGCACGGTTCAGAAAAAGATTCTGTGGCACACTGTCTCACTGTCTGCATGTTTGTTGCAGTTTGTTGCCGAGGTATTTCCCTTAACTCATAACCTGCTTCGATACCCCTGAATGCAGTCCATTGAATTAAAATTCATTCAGAAAAAAATACAAGTAAAGTTCCAGTCCCTAGAAAGAAAAAGCTTGAAACAACTTTCAACAGGGCAGGACTAGTAGTAAAAAATGAGTCTGCTAATAGACATCAGCTAACTGGGTTAATGATGCAAACCACTAATAAAAGTTGTTTACAATCACTTTTCCAACTACAGTCAGCTCAAATGGAAAGATGTATAACTTTGGTCAAAGGGGCCAATAAGCCATTGGGGTCCGGCCCTCCAAGTATCACCCAGTGCCCCAGAGGGCCAGTCCACACCTCACTGTCAGCGTGGTACTTTAACAGTTAAGGAGGCTGAATACATTTCCACACCACACTATTTAGATTTTATTTGTAAAATGTTTTAAAACTTCTTATTGCTACCACTTCACATATATGTAACACTTTGTATTATTCTGTGAAGCAAAATCCATAAACCGACATGTACAATTGTTCATGTTAAACACTTGTTTGTTGTAAAGTGACTCAAAGCTTAACCTGTTAAGAAAAACACTTTAAACAAAGTATAAGCAAAGTAATGAGGAGCAGTGTGCAAGCAAGGAAAAATGTCGATTTAAAAAAAAAATAAAAATAAAAAAAATAATAATAATAATCTGAAAAGTAAAGTCAAATTTAGAAACAACAAAAACACTGACAAGACCTGTAGTTTTTTTGACCTGAGTCTTCAAGCACTGCTGTGCAGAGGCAACGAAGCAAAAACAAGCAAAATGTAAAAATCACTGTAATATCATTCATACATTCATTGTGTTGTTAGACAGCAGAAAACACAATAACACAGAATAAAAAAATACAAAACAATCTTAACACACATTTTAATCCATACGGAAGTTCTTTGAGCTGGTGAGGAAATCATAGATCCAATCAAAGTAGAACTTCATCTTATCCAAGCTCAGTCCTACATGACTGCTTTTTACTTCCAGACATCACCTCCTTAAATACAGCTAAAGAAGGCCTTATCTCCACCTAACAGAGTCTGCAGAGGTTGGGACGATGCCTCACTTACTTCTCATGTGAGGTATGCAAATGTCAGGATGTCCGTTTGTTAGAAAAAAAATAAGTTCATGAAGGCACCCAAAGGCGTAGAGTCCTCCCACACCAAGCTGCGACGGTCATGTGCAAAATTGTTTCTAGAGATTCTGTTGAGCCATCTCAGTTTGGTTCAGATTGCCTGGTTTCCCTTCAGTGTAACGTTGTTGTTTCAATCTGCATGTGAACAAGAATGACATTTTTCTTCAAAACATGCAAAATTTCTGCTTTAAACACTTAGAGATGTTGATGTTACCTGCGAAGTACTGTTCTGCAAACGAAGAACAGAATCACCAAAATCACCAACAGGACAGAAGCAGCAATGATGACTATGAGCCAAACTGGAGGGGTTTCTAGAAAAAAAAACAGACAGAATTAGACCCTTTGATCTATATTGCTTAAATAATCAGAATAAATGACATTTTTATACAACTTGTCTCTAACTTTGCCATTTGCCATACGTAACATTGGGCAGTATTGTTTGCAAAAAACAACAATAAATGCTATGCAATTATCAGAACTTTTTGCATCTTTAGTTATAAGTAAAAAGAATTGAATAATGTTAGACATTCTCCTTTTAAATATTTGTGCATAGAGAGAAAATTTCATTCAAAGTTTTCCTGCCATACGAATCTCATAGCTGACCACGGCTAATCCTGAATAGCTTAAAGTTCAGGACGTAGCAAAAACAGAGATGCTTTCTTTGTTTGTTTTTGAGAATTAGTTACACAATAATCAAAAGTTTAGGAAAACTTTAAAGAGGCCAAACGGCAAGACCTCTTTAACAGAGTAGTAAAAATGTCAAGATTCTTAATGAAAGGAAAGTGAACACACTTTTACTACACAGCTGGTGACTCAGCAACCATTACATCATGTGAATAAAATGTCATGTTATTGTTTTGACGGGATACTTCCTACCTGGTTGTGCAGGAAGTCCAGCATTCCTCGTGCAGTTGACTGAAAAAACAAGAACATTTTTATCATGAAGAAGCTCAATTCATCCTTATTTTATTTATTTATTTTATTAGATTAAAGTTTTCTGACTAAAACACAATTAAATTGTTTTCTGCCTTGCAGAAAGAAAATAAAAATCTAGCAATCATAAATGCTGAATTAAAAACTGGAGATTAATACTGACATCTCCTCCATTAGATAGAGAAAATCTTTGCACTGTTATCATTGCTACTGTAATAGCTTCTAGCAAATGATTGTGATACTGCAGTTCAGGAAGTAAGATTGATTTGACAATAATGCAAGGAAGGACAAGAAAGACCGGTTATGAAGGGTTAGGTGTGTGAAATAAGTCTGTGAATTTATCTTATTCACCTTTTTTACAACTGTGACTGTGGAAATACTCACCATGACATGTTGCTGTGGTAGATATCTGTGTAAAAAGAGATATGGAGTAAAATTAGAAGGTTTTTTTAGGTAACTGTTAAAATTTGTTTCAAAAATAAGTAGTTTTTCATACCTCTGACATGCAATCCCAAGAGAACATGATTGTCTCGTAGCAGCCATGGGTGTGTAGATGTGTGCTGTTGGAGCTGATGATTATCTCCTCAATTTTGCCACCGATATTTGCCATAACATGATTCTAAAGTTAATAAAGGGAACATGGAAAAACTCTTAAACACTGGGTAATTTACAGAGACATGATGTTTAAGCTCCATAAGGTTTTAACCCCAGAAGTAACAAAAGAATACCTTTAGAAACTTCCATAAAGACAGCTGCACAATAAACTTCTGTTATTTCTCCAGAAGGTGTGAAAAAGGTGCATTTTTATAACTTACTGAGCTGTTGATCCAAGAAAAATCACAAGCAGAGCCTGTGATGCCGTGGACAATGTAAATTGTGCCATTACTGGTTTCCATGGCAGAGCAGCTGGTCTCCTTGGAGAGGCAACCACGGCCAGCCGAGACTGAAATGACAAAAATGAGAGCTAGCAAAAAAAGTTCAACTATTTATTGAGGTGCAACATATCAGAGTTATGTCAAAAACCTTTGAAAAAACATCGTGTAATATCACACAGATGCAATGTGTGTTGTGTTCAGTGATTAGTACCGTTTTTGACCAGGACTAATGAAGAAGAAAGGCAGTAAAAGCATTTTCCCCCACTTTACATACCGCAGAAGCTAGCGTTCCAAAAGCAGCACTTAGCACGAGCAGATTCAGAGTTAAATTATCAGCTAAGCTAATATTCCTTTTTATTACATTTATCTGATCACCTAAGCACAAAAGTAAAGTAAAGAAATCTAGTATTTGAAATATTTATTTGTTCTTTGGAAGAAATTTAGATAGTGTGTGTGTGTTTGCGTCCATGTGTGTGCGTGCGTGCGTGTGACAGGGATATGTTGAAGTCGATGTGCGTTGCAGCAGCTAAAATTTAGGCAAAAAACAACAATCATAAAACAATCCCTTTTGGCAAAAAATGAATTAGACCACTATTTTAGGAAGGTGATGATATATGTAGCTGGTTGCTGTCATTCTTGGTATGTTTGCGGTCAATCAACAATCACACTGCAGATGTTCTTTTGATTTAGAATCATAAAGTCATTAATTTCCTTCACAATGTCCATTTATCTTGCCATTAACATTTAGAACCAAATAAATCCACCATCTAAAACTAAGCACAGTAGACAAGCGCTTGCCCCTTTCCCATAGCAACAGCTGAAAAGAATCACACTTGACCTTAAATGACCCCGATACATGCGTATTTCTGCTCCGTAGGGAATTCCTTCCTGTCTCTCTGCCTTTCATACTTTGACTACTGGGAAATCCCTGAGTTGCTCAACTTTAGGTAAAGAGATTATGGCACCAATTTGTTCTTTGTAAAGATATGCATAATTATCTTTGGATGATTTAAAGAAGGATTTCAGAAAACAATTCATGGTTTACAATAAAAAGTTCAGTTGCCACATATGTGGTCACATGTGGTTGCATATGTGCTTGTATGTGTGCAAGCACATATGCAACCACATACGCATGTGCAAAGGCAAGTAGTGCTTTATAAAAAAAAATAGTTAATTCAGTCATGAGTTATAGTAGTCCTCTTACCGACAGCCAGGAACTGTAGAAGGTATTGGATCTTCATCCTTTCACGCCTTAAATCAAAGAAGTCACTTTCTTAGACAGCTGCCAGTTTCAATAGATCGCTATGAGTCTGTTCCTGTTTGTAGGCTGCAGTGACTGCTCCGTTCAAAACCAAAAGGAAAGTGACATGCGTCTCTGAAGGCTGAAGACTGTTGTAACAGGAAGGTGTGGCGTGTTTATATCGGGTGGGCGGGCGGGGGATTCCTGTTGTCTACTCCTCCCTCAGGTGATTTCCTCATGATAAGGATGAGTTATAAATTGTTCAGTGTAATGTGGCAAAAAACGCCACAAATAAACTGATAAAAGTGACAGGAAACAGAAAAATAGAGCTACATTACGTAACAATGTGAATCTTCATTGCCCACATATGTACAGTATACAATCTTGTTATAACAATATCATAGACAGTAAAGATTATGGCTCCGTATTCATCCATGAGGTTAAGTATAGTTTTATTCTTGGCAAGAATCAAAACACATGATAGTATTTTCTATCATTTACTACACAAATAAAATTATGTGCACAGAACTTCTGCTTCTACTAAACTTCCAAAAAAAAAAGGCTTTTCTTTTTTAAGATTAAAACTCTTTCAGCATAGAAGGACTAGAGAGGAAATGCAGTTCATACAACCAGAACAACTACTGTTGCATTTCTGCTTTTAATGTGGGTCTTCCACAAATGTGAAACTTGGCTCAGCACTCTCTGTGAAATATTGGTCCCAAAATAAACATATTATTCATACTAGAAAAACATGTTTCTCTTGTTTCAGTTTTCCACCCAAAAGCTAAACATTCAGTCGGTGAAGGAAATAATTAGACTTTATCAAAAGGATTTACTCTACAACTATGATAATAGTGGAAGGTGTGTTAAGATAAGGAGCCTTTGACTGATAGTCTGTGTGAAAGTGTGGCTGTGGTTTAAGTTAATACTCCTGGTGTGTTTATCACAAAGCTGCTGAATACCAGCAAAATCTCAAACCAAACAGGAAGGATTACATCCAGCGCTGAAAAACAAACTGTTGAACCAACTTAACTGAATCGCTTCAATTGGTAACAAGTAATTCAGATAGGTTTATCCAATTTCATTTATTAAGTTGATTTAACTTAACTTTTTTTTCCTTTTAACTGCTTTAATGGCCTTTATTTGAGAGCGGTTAGACAGGGAAAGAGATCCAGACAGAGGGAAAAGACATTTAAGTTAAAAGTGTATAAGTTAAGTTAATTCAACACAAAAGAGTAAGTTGTTAAGTGAGATTGATGCAAAAACGTCTACAACATGAACTAATAATTTATATTAACTTATTTCCTAATAATAACCAAATACACTTTTTAGAGTGTAGCTATGAATTTTGACTTTTATTATAACATAGGACGCAGACTAAAGTAATTTTATGGTGGGACATCATATGTTATGCTTCACCTTCCCTTTTGAACATTTATAAAAACTTGAGATGTGTGTATGTTGAAATATAAGAGCTTTATTGTTCTAACAATTTATTTGTAATATTATCATATTAGTGCAATGTAAGATGTTGTTAAAACATGAATAGATTTTTGTCATAGCATGTTAAATAAGTATATTGTAATAACATAGTATATTGTTCAAATGTGAAAAGCATAGCCTCAGTGGCAGCTCTGTGCTTTTGTAGAAATTCCTTCAATGCTTCATAAGTAATTAATTCATTTCTCAACTTCCTTTTAAAGCAAACGGTTCTTTAAAGTCTCAGCTTGAGCAGCTGTTGAATAATGAGAAGCTGAACTGCAGAAAAATCTGCTAAATACCATCATTAGAATAGAGGATATTATAGATTATTGAAATTTCTTCTACGCTAATGAGAGTATTAGCATAGAGGATGTAACAGATTATTAATTATAATTAATAATTATAGTTATTAATTACACCGCCATAGAAACCCAGTTCATTGTAATAGAATGAACTGGAAGCAGAAAGTTCTGTGGTGCACTTATTTTGTCCGGATCAAAAGCAGACTTACTTTTTTTCCCCTTTTGGTGCAATTTGCTTTCACACTGTGCTTTTTAGCAACCCAACTATAATTAGCACACACAGCCAAGCAGCAGATGATCATTGCTCCCACTGGACAGAAAAAACAAATATAGAAGTACTGCTTGCTGCGTTTGTCCTGTTATCAAATTTATCAAATGCATGTCTCACAGTGGGATAGTTCTCGTTTTGGAACAGTGTCAGGAAATTCGGCTCCTTGCTGAATCACAGAGACGCTTTGGGTGTCTGGACCCACAACATTCTCACAGCAGAAAACATAAGAGCAGGTATGATTTCAGTATAATCAGTGCATGCAGTGGAACTACTGGTAACAATGAAGGACTCATTCTTACCAAAATGCTGACAACAGTGGCTCATGGAGGCCAAAAAGATGTCTACTTCCCGTAATTGGTCTCTAACCCTCATGCAGTTTGCCTCACGGTGGGGCAGATAAGGAGACAATGACAAGTCTGTGGATAGATCCCACAGGGGAAAAAAAATAGCTTTGTGATCCAAATTCAAGTGATGTTTGGTTTTTGAATTTATTTTCAATCTGAGGAAGTAGAATTAATATCTTCGATTTCACTGTTCTTGACATGTTCTTGTATGTTCTCTAACCATATAAGACACTATAGCTGCAGAGTTGTGGTTGTGGAAGCAGTGCAGGCAGCGATGTTGTTCCAAGGAAATCAGACCTGATGGCTGCTGTGGTTTCCTGTGGTAGACTACTCCGGAAACTATTGCAAAAAAGGTTCATACTCGTCCACCAATGTGTTCATTACGGTGCTGTAAGGAGACTCACTGAGCGACAGCAGATAACCAATATATTGTAGGTGCTGTAACCATTTCTTCTTTGAATTCTGAGAAGGATTCTACATGTCTTTTGTTGAGGTAACTATTACAATGAACTGGGTTTCTATGGCGGGAAATAGCAGATAAACAATAATCTAGGGGTGAGATTAGAGCTCCTTCTTGGTCAATGTTTCTGAGAAAACAGATAGGCTTGGTGCGGTTTTACAGTTTCTTTCCATGAATGTGGGGGGGAGGGATTTACTTTAGACTGAGCTCTTCTCTCTTGTTTCAGTCTGTAGTAAAACAAAGGTGAAAACATTTGAGATTGACATTATTGTTGATCTTAATCCTTTAACTGAATCTTGGCTGAGAAAGGCATCAAAACTTGCTAATACTTTTTGGTACTATGCAAAATAAACTTTTTTTGAGCTTTAAATCATGCTGTGATTTAAAACATGTCTGGAGAGTTTCCTTGATTCTTTTATGCATGTTTGAGAAATCATTTAATCTCCCGTGGCAACCATTCAGCCGTGCAAAACCTCTGGGTGGACCTAGCCCCACCTTCGGGATGCAGCTCCTCCTCTGAGCTGCAGCTTTCAAGCTTTCTCCTCACAGAGCAATAATCCAATTAACTCAGCTCCTTCAGACTAGCCAGCGGCAATTAGCAGAGGCGTAGTGGAACCGCACATCCGCTTAGCTGATTATACAAGATACTTCACTGATAAAAATGTTGCTAAAGGGTTAAAAGAGGAGCGATGTTGTGATTACTTCCCGAAGGTAGAGTTTCTCAAAGAACAGGAGTTTTTAAAGGAGCAGAGGCCCAATTTCATGGTGTACAGTATCAAAGTGAAATTTCTGTTTGACTTTGATATTGTGTAAAGTCAATATCAAACTTTGATATTGTTTGTGCAATACTTTGCACACACGATACTTTGTGTGTGCAAAGTATTGTGCACACACAAAGTATGTGCACAAAGTTTTAAAATGAAGTTTTTATAAAACCAAGCACAATCAAGTAACCATGTTGACTTCAGTTGTTATAAAAACTTCAGTTTTGTAAAAACTGAAGTAACATGGTTTTGTAAAAACTGAAGTTTTTATAACAACTGATGTCAACATGGTTACTTGATTGTGCTATAAAATGGCATGTGCCTGATAAACACACAGTACTGCCCCTTTAAATGAGATGAAACTCCAGATTCTCAAACTAAGCAGTTTAAAAGTTCACATCCTGACAAGGTCAAGCATATGTTGCACTTTACTGAGAAGTCTCTGTTATTTGAAGCTAAATTTAGAAATGCTTTTGGCCAGTTCTTTCAAAATAATATTTTTCATTGAACTGTGCTTACAGATGTTCCTGTCTCTTTAAATGATCTGTTTGCTCTTCAGGGGTATTCAGCTAATGAATTGTTAGAGATTTTGAAAAATACTTTTTCAAGGCCACACGACCATTTCTATTCAGGAAATGGTCATGTGGCCATTTCCATTTCCTATTCAGGTAATGTGGCCATTTCCTGAATAGGAATATAAATGAGGCCATGTTAGGTAGATGATTAGCATTTATTACTAAAAACCATCCTAATTGCTTGTTTCTTAGCAGCAAAATTTAAAATAGAGACTCTATTCTGGAAATCACAGGCTGCAAAGGCTTATTTAACAACAGAAAGATAAAAAATTAAAAACAATCATGGTCACGTCTCGTTTCCTGTGAGGGTTTCTTGAGGGTCACAAGAAAAGAGGATACTGATCAATGCTGTTCATGTACATTATGACTGATTATCAACTTTCACAAAACATCTGACTCACGGGAAAGATCTCCAAATATGGTCAAGCTCAGATTATTTCCTGTTGAACAACTTTGAGGGCACATCTATAACCGGTTTAAACTAGTTACAGTAGAGCCACTTCAGTAAAGTTTATGTTTGTAGATAATTTCCTGTGAAACACAAAGAGCTTTTCTTTTTTTTTTCCATGGGGAACATGATAGGTGTTTGCTCGAGTAAACAGGAGTCATTTGTAGCTACCAGTTTCAGAATTTCTTCATTCATTTTAATGACAATTTGTCTTGGAAGCGATGCGATACAGATTAGACAGCTATGGAAATATTCATGCCAAACTCCACCTGAATGTGTCATTTAACAACTTGAATAAGCGGCACATCAACAAGGAAGGAACAGGATGTTATTAAGGGATTATTAATTAATTTAACAGGCTTTAATCGTGTATAACACAATGTTTTTGTTCTAGAAAACCTAAAAGTAGGATCAAATTACATGTATCACAATCAGGCAAAGAGGTTAACTCAGAACTATAAATTCACCAGACACTGTATTAGGTGCAACTTTCCAAGTTCTTGTTGACACAAAAAGCAAAATTAGCCGTTCATTGGAACTCTGTTCAAGTGAGAGATGTCTGGGCAGGAATAAATAGTTTAGGATTATCAATTTAAGTGTTTTATTGTGTATTTGATGCTTTGAACTAGTACAAACAGAACAGGCCTTATAGTGAATGTCTGGCTCAGACTTGCACAAACTTCATCCCAATGCGTGTTGTAATCACTGACAGGGAACATGAACTTGTCCCTTTTATGGGTAGTTTACTTCCCTTTCTTTTATTGGACTGTTTTTTGTTTTTTTTTTTTCAATTCTGGACTTTTATGACTCATAAACACATGCACTTGTTTGTCTTACTGCCTAATGCGAAACAAAGCTCACACTTAGAGCCCACCACACCCTTTTCTCCATTGCTGATAACAAAAAATAAATAAATAAATAAATAAATAAACCTCAAAGAACACCACAAGTAGCAAATGGAACCAATGTTTAGCCCTGAGAAAGCAGGGCTAACACCCTTTGGACTTTTACTTGTTTTTTTAATCACACCAGCAAACCTTAATGCGTTTTATTGGATCTTTATGTGATGGATCATAAGCAATAAAACGGAAATAAAAAAAACCCCACAAAGAGATCATAAAGATAATTACAGCAATTATTGCATAAGTGGAAAGTTGTAAGAGAAGGCTGTGGCGTGCTTTGATGCATACCACGTCTTTAACAGCTGGGTAAAGACTGTATTTCTTTAAAAACATTTTTTTGACATCCATCCCCCATGCCTTGACCTTTAGCAAATATGCACTGCAGTGTGTGTTCATCACAAGAATATTCTTTAACGTTTTGCATCTAAACTTAACAGAATTTGAAAACATGAGTATGAATACTTCTTTCAGGGATTCATCTCTCAAAAAGCTACAATTTATAGGTGGAAATTTTTCACGATCCTCCGATAAAATGTATCGATAAATGACTCGTGAGGTCTGGACCATGGACAAGTGTCCTGGGCCAGTTTGTAGAGGATCACAAACAGGAGCGGCTTTAAGATAGCAATCAGACCATTTCAAAACCAGTCCGCCCTGTTCAGTGGAATGAAGCAAAGCCAGAAGCAAATACAGTAACAAATTGCTCTTTATTGTTTGTTCTGCGAGATGTTTAGACTGAATCAATCTCTTTCTGAAAAAATCTTTATTTGCAGCTCAGTTTGTTACAAAAGTGGACAATAAAAGCTGAAAGACAGAGAGACGTTTTAAGGTTGAGCTCACACCAAATCTTCAATTTGTACGACACGCTTTGTTTTATTAGTTACACAATACCCTTCAGGCCTGGCAGGTGGGAAATCCCGACACGTCAAAAATTTCAAATTGTAAAAACAGCCTCTCTACGTAGATACGCCTCGATCGGATGACAAATAAATAAGAAAGAAACTGCAACACGAAACGCAAAAGTAGCAACTTGTTGTTGCTGTTTTTGCCGTTTTATGTTCGTCTCACTTTTCTAGCTCAGTAACTCGACGCCTGCTCTGTCCAGAACCAGAACCAAACAGCTTCTATGCACCTCAAATATGGAACATACAGCCAAAACACTGAGTTCGGAGTGCTGTGAAGTTAAACCCCGACAGTGATCCACAGGGTTGTGGTGTTTGGTGTAAACAAACAAACAAACAAAAAAACATGTTTCAATCAAAAAAGGAGACAAAACTAACAGGGAATGGACACAGAAAAGTCAAAACACACACAAAAAACCACTGCTCTAAAATTGTGAACCGTGATGGAGCTTATTATTTATCATTGATTCATACATAAAGCACTGCATGCTGTTGTTTTACTAAGAAGAAGAAGTTCAACGTGCAGTAAAGAAATCTGCCACACACACATTTCTGAGCTGGTTTAGTCAGTTAAGAGTCACTGTCTGACAAAAAGACAAAGCAAATGCACACACACACACACACACACACACACACACACCAATAAATACCTCTTCTCTGTGATTGAATGAGTAAGAAGTCCTGGTGGAAAGTTCTGCTTGAGCAATTCAAATCTCTTAGCAATAAAACGTGTCATTGAGCCATCAGTGCAGAACACGGAAAACATGCAAACTGAACAAAGGACAATCTAGTGTCCATCTTTTTACAAGCAGCCTGCATTAACAAAAGCACAAACAGGTTGAAAAATGTTTCGACAACAATCTGGTACAGATCAGGTAAATAATTTATTTTTCTGTTTCGTTCTCAAATCAAATAGTCTGCTGGTCTAATTCTACAGGTTAGAAATTATCCAATAAGTTTGACTTTTTCATACCTTAAAGACCTCACACCCCTGAAACAAGGAGCTTCACAAATAAAACAAAAAGAAACAACTAAATCCTCGGTAACACATTATTTGACAGTGTCCATAAGACTGATATGACACTGAGATCATAAAGATAATCGCAACAGTTACTGCAGATAATTCATAAGTGGAATTATGAATTAATTAATAATCCGTCATGACAGAACACAGTTCATGAAGTTTTCATGAATGTTTACAACTGTTGTCATGAAGTGTCATTCAGTAAATAATAACACTTTTAATGCAAAGTTAATTTAAAGGGTTTTAATGACTCTGCATTAAAAGTGTCATTAATGCACAGGTGACACTTTTAATACACTTTTACTGCAACTTTGCATTAAAAGAGTCATTATTTATGACACTTGTGACACTTTATGACAAAAGTCATAGACATCCATAAAGACTTCTTCATGTTCATGACAGCTGTTACACCATGTTCATTACAGTGTCATGTCAGTCTTGTGCACACTCTGTCAAATAAAGTGTTACCAAACCCTCTGAAAATGACCAGGTTGTTTACTGAAAATGAGTCAACTCTGAAAGAAGTTTTGAAAATCTGACCACAGCCCTTCCAAAAAGCGGTGTGGTTGGATGCAATTGAAGAAGTGACAGATGACTCGGTATGTTTCTTGTACAGCTGCTTGATAAGGAAGGTATTCCCATCAGTCCCACAGCACTTCTCATTCTAATACTTGTCACTAATATAAATCTTCCGTAGGAATTGACTAATTTCCTGCTTCTCAACCCAGCAAATGCAGAGAAGCATGTGTTTTGTTTGTCAAAGTTGAAGAAAGATTAGGAAGAAAAAAAAATCTTGTAACTGTAACTCAAACATTTCCGATGTAAGGAAAGAAATAAATTACTGTCACATGAATAATGAAAGTGGGTTCTACTGATGTGCGGTACTTTCTGAGAGTGATTCACCAGGCCTGCGCTGCTCTGAGCAACATGTTCAGAGCGCTTTCTGGAAGAAAGCTGCAGCCATTTGGCTTTACAGCTGCAACACGCTGCTTTTTCTTTCAACGTCTTTCTTGGAATTCAGAGACTCTCTGAACGCGTGTCTGAGGTATTACCTGTGTTGTTGGTTGACGTCTCATTGTATTATATTCTTAAACATCAACTAAATATAAAGCCATATTGGTGGGGGGCAGAGGGGCAGGGTTGAAAATGGGCATTGTCTTCCAACTATTTCATTCTGAGTATAAAACATCAGAGACAGAGAAACGTACGGCTGAGTCATTTGTTTTTCTAAAACTTGCTTTGATCCAATCAGTGTTTTCTTCAGATCAATCATATCTGCTGTGATGTCACCATAGTAAATCTGTATTCTGTAATATGTTTTTTTCTTCTGTTTTTTTTTTTTTTTTTTTGCTTCAGGCATCAGGTCCAGTCTTATTCTGTAATTTACTTTGAATGTTGTTAAACCACCAACCTGCATCTGCATACCACATCTTCTGTGTTTGCATATTGCACATTTCTTTCATGTTTGTTGTAGACTTTGCCGTTAGCCGAGTGCCCGACCCACTTCCTGGGACAGAGCAGAACTGGGTTGCAGAACATTGTTCAAAGCTCAAAATGGCCTTTTCTGTGGCTAATGACCGACTGGTTGTGAATGCTAGTCGCAGGAAGGCAAGATATGGTCTTAAGGTTAGGGAAGCCCCTCTACAGATTGGCCAGGTGGTCTATCTGCGAAATCATAACTTTAGGGGGACGCCACAAAATTCATCACATCTGGCATTCTGATCCATTTTGAATGTTGAAGGTTCCTGTTGGAGACAGCCCATTTTACACCATTGCTCCGGTCTCTAATCTGCATCCACATCATGATGTGCATCGGGACGTGCTTAAGGCTCAAGTCATGTCAGGTCCCACACCTCAACCTTATAAAACCGAATAATTTCCTCAGGTCCATTCAGATAGTGACTCTTCTATTGATGCTGATGTTTGGATTGTGGCTCCATCAACTTCTTGCCTTCCAACTTCTGTGGTTCCCTCTGACCTTTACCCTTTTAGTCAGGCTGGCATTGCTCCAGTAGTGAGTGCAACAGCAAGGGAAAATAGTAATCAAGTCACTGTGGAAGCGGCAACAAGTACTAATTGTTCAGTCTTGCGTCGCGCTACAAGTGTGACTGTAGGGAAGTGTTCCTATGTCCATCATCTTACCAGAGCTTCCGTATTGGTGTAGGTTTTAAACTGTATTCCGGGTGGTTGTCGCCTTGCTGTTGTTGTCAGTGTGCCGACAAAGAAAGGGGGGGGGGGCAGAATGTGGTATGTTGGTCCAGGTTAACCTTTAAGGTGGGCGGCACCAACGCAGTGTGTGGGGTTCTTAACCGAGGTAAGAGGGTTCATTGCCAGCTTGTTTTGGGCTCCATGCCATAGTTTACCCTACATTTTATTTGTGGATCCTGAGTTGTTGTGGGACTTGGCAGTGGATTGGGTAACACTTTATTTGAAGGGGGTTGAATAAGACTGACATGACACTGTCATAAACATGACATAACACCTGTCATGAACATCAATAAGCCTTCATGAATAGTTATGACTGTTGTCATAAAGCGTCATTCAGTAAATTATGACACTTTTAATACAAAGTTGACATTATTCAAAATGTCTTTGTTATGACAACTTGACATTAACCAAGAAATCATTACTGATATAAATTTGTTATAAAAGTATTACTGATTGCACTTTAAAAATGAGGTAACTTTATGTTATTAAAGGTAAAGCTTAAACAGTAATGATTTCCTAGTTAATGCCAAGTTGTCATAACAAAGACATTTTGAATAATGTCAACTTCGTATTAAAAGTCTCATAATTTACCGAATGACGCTTTATGACAACAGTCATAAATATTCATGAAGACTTATTCATGTTCATGACAGGTGTTATGTCATGTTAATGACAGTGTCATGACAGTCTTATTCACCCCCCTTCAAATAAAGTGTTACCATGGATTGTTTGTGGCTTCCCCCTTCCCTCCTCCTGCTGCTTCCTGGTGCACTTTCTTCTGGATTCTTTTGTTGGACTGTTGGTTTTCTTCATCCGTTAAATCAGCTGTACTCCACAACCTGCTGCTGCCGTCTAACATTTCCTTTGTATGTCAATGTTAAATAAGTCCTTCTGATAAACCACAGGCCAGTTCCCATGAACTGACATTTCTGCTGCGTCCGCTGCTCCTGTTCAAACAGGCAAACAGGAGCCGCATGACTGCACACGTCTTTGTACAATGGCTGATTAACTTGAACACACCCTGTTTATTTTTTTTTAAACGATGACAAACGCTCAGAAAGATAAACGTGTGTTAAGCATTTAAAGTCGCTGATGGCTATGGGATTTAAAAAGGAAACTGTTGTGGTCTCAGTGAAGGTTTAGATGATGCTTTACAATATGATTATGATCATAAAAAGATTTGTCCTTCACATCTGAATGCTGTCATTTTATGCCAAACAATACCAGAGAAGCTCCAAAATATTGCCTTTTTATCATATTAAATTTAAACAGTACAAAGTTTATATTTTTATGCATATGTATATAGGCTACTTCATACATTCATGCCATGCAACCAGATATCACTGGCATCTATGCAAATGTTAATGTGGAGCAAAAAACATTTTGTCTCATCTCTTGCTGCACTGATAATCCAATTACAGATTACAAGATTAAGCCGTCCTCTTTTCACGTTTTTCTCTCTTAGCTATGTCATATTTGCTCTCTGATAATCTTCTTTGAATGTGTTTGCAACTTTTTCCATCACACTAGTGGAGATTCTTGATCATCCAAGAGTGTTATTATGTGCTTTCCAGGCACATAGAGTCAATCAAGTAACTATGGTACCTTTAATTGTTAAAAAAATACTACATATATCAATAAGGTCCCATACAAGTGCAGGATATTCACGCTTTGCCCTTGGTTGTTCCTCCATTCTGATGCAAGATGAAGACTGAGCTCAAAATAGGAAGTTCAGATATGGACAGATTTCCATTTCTAGTAACTAACTGGAGAAAACACACCCTTTCTAAACTTAGCTATCGTCTGGAACCATTTCAGCTGGATATTTGGTCACACTTCTGAAAAAATAAAAATGTAGCACAGTTTCTACATTTTCATCTGGCTGGAGATTGGGGAAGAGAAACTTGTAAGCTGGCAGGAAACCATAGCACAAAAATATGAGATTAAAGGTTAATTGTCCTGTTGACTTAAAAATTAGAAGCAGTTATTGAATAAAGGCAATAGTTTCTGATTCTCATAGTAAAGGGAATTATCTGGAACGTCATTAGAGTATTGAAAGCTTACAAAAGAAGATTGAGAACAACAAAAAAGTAAACAGATAAATAAAATTCTGACTATTTTCTCAGATTTGTGAGATTAGAGTCAGAATTCTGAGATTGAAGTCAGAATTATTTTTTTTTTCCAGTTGCACTAATCCCCTAAACCAAACTTCTCTCCTTTTTTTTTTTTACCTCACTTATTCTCCTTCACAAATTTCCCGAGAATCAGACTGCACTATCCCCCACTTTACTGTTTCTGTACGTGAAGCCTACACACACAAAGACATGCCAAACCCACTTCCATAAACACTTCCTGCAAACCACGGGACAGCACAACAAGTCTCGTCCACTTCTCATCTAACATAAACAGTAAAACAACTGGCAGTCACGGCTGACAGAATGTGTTTCTGAGTGAACGCAGCTTGGTGAGTGCAAGTCAGATCAGAGCAACAGATGAACAGAGGAGTTTTTTTATCATATCAGCACAAATCAGTTACGTGGAATTCAGTCAGTTTATTGTTTCCAGTTATGGTCCACTGCAGCATGTTGATTTTGGTAAAGTCTGGCACAAGGCATATGAGCACACCCCTCACATAGAGGCACACACACAGGCATACCCGCACACACACACAGCCCCTTACAGGAAATCATCTGTTTTTTTGTTTTTTTCTTTGTCACGATGAAACGTACTCACACACACACACACATGCACACACACACACTGCCTTACAGGAAAAAAAAAAAGGGTATGACTGAAAGATTTTCTTTTTTTTTTTTTTACCTTCTTCATTGCTAAATGTTTGCAGTGGCCACGGGAGCACAGAAAGTTTCCGACCACAGAACAAATACCAGTCAGATTCTCACATTAATAATCAAATGAATATGCAGACAGGTTCATTACAGCTTCAGCTGTGAGTAATTAATTGTAATTTGCAATCAACCTGACCTCTCCTCCAGAAAAATAAAGATGTTCTCATGTTTAATGCTTTAATCAAGCATTCTGGGAGAAGGAGCTTTTCAGCAGAGTGAAAGAAGTGTTTGTCCACTTCCTGATTCTCTTTTTTTTTCGTTTGTCACACTGCAAAGTTTCAAAAGCAGTTTAAATATTAGTCTAATGTTGACTCGTGTTGCCTTTGTAACATTGCACAAAGACATGTGCATGTGCAATGTCTTTGTGCACATGAAATAAGATACAACTAACTTAAAAGAAGGTGTTTCCCATTATTAAGGGGATACATAAGTAGGTGAGTAAGAACGATCAAGCTAATATACTTTTTAAACAAATAAATACCAGAAACATAAAAGGACTACTGAGGTCCAGAGTTACAACAAATATTGATGTGTGCTGTAGATCATTTCAGCTAAATATGTCTCAGCAGCAGTTGTTGGTAGCATTCTCTTCTCTTCTCTTCTCTTCTCTTCTCTTCTCTTC
>NW_006800250.1:594879-615438 GCF_000485575.1 Poecilia formosa | reverse complement strand
ATTTTAGTTTAGTTTAGTTTAGTTTTTACAGAGTTATACCCTCATGTCATAAAATCTTGTATCTGTTGCTGTTCATATTCTGAGCTTTAAGTGTCACATGAAGCATGAGAAATGGTGCATGTGAAAACAACCACAAAGCCGTCAGAGCGGTTTGTCAGGCCAGGCGCAAGGCTGACATCAATCACTGCACAACTGAGACGAGACCTGAGTGTGTGTGAGATACACACCTGTTAAAACTTTCTCATCAATATCAAAGATTCTTTTTGCTTAAAAGCTCATATTTCTTACTGATAAGTTACATGTAAGTTGGTACACTTAGAAGAAGACAAAACCAAGATATGAATGTGAAAATTCCCTCACTTTTTGTGGACAAAAGTGAGTGAGTAATTTAGACCTTCTTTCATAATCACCTTTTATTTTTAAGTCATAGAAATTCTTCAGTCACTTCTCCTTTTCATATTCCCTCCTGCATCAAGTCACAGACAAAAAGCCACGCCTTGTTTCCACTGCTGATACGAATCAAAACACACTTCAGGAAAGTCCCTTGAATTATCTACAAAATACGTGATTCACGTGCAGAAATTTACACTATTCACTTAACATTTGGACATAGGGGCTCAAACACTAAATTGCACTAAATTATGAAAGATCTGATATTAAAGAAGTAAGGATAAGAAGAAGTTCTTATCTATTCAATTATCTTGGTCTCAGGTTAATCTCACATGAACTGGAGAGCTGATCAGCAACAGTAAAAGGATCTTTATTGTTTTTCCCCTGAAAGGGAAATAAAGAGGAGGATCTGGTTAGAGTGGTTAGTTTGCACAATTTATTACTCACAGATTACTGTGCAGTTTGAAGGAATACGTTATATATTGGCTGTCATTACCAGTTAAGATGGTGCAGGAAACAAATGGCCTTCTGGCCTCTGTGTTTCACTCTTAGTGGCATAAAACAACAGGTGTAGGTTTACAGGTTTACTGTGTTTACTTTACATGACAAAAGGATCAGAAAGAGGAGGAAGTGTCATGAAGTGTGTGGTTGGTGGTGGTGAGGAGATGACGCAGGCGGACCCAGGATGTATGAATATGATGGTTTTAATAAAGATGATGCTCGAAACAGTCCAAAAACAGGCAGCACGGCAGAGAGACAGGCACACAGCCAAATACCGGTAGCAACTGACACACAGGACTGGAAACGAGAGCTAACGCTATCCAGGACTTAACAGTTCTACTGGAGCAAACACAAGACGTAAGACAAACTTAGACAAGGATCCGACGTGGAACACAGACAACAGGTGGGTTTAAATACAGACGGGGTAATCAAGGGAATGAGACACACCTGGGAAACAATCAACGGGGAGGACGCAGAGACAGACTCACAGGGAACAGGACTACACAGAAACTCAAAAATAAACACACAGAAACACGGAACATGACAGGAAGAGGACATACCAGCATCTTTAAAGATAATATATATATATTTTGGTGCAAATCATCCCACACAGTTTTACTGGCAGAGTAAAATCAGGAGACACTAATTTCTTGCCTCACTGATGAAATGACTAATTGAGGTTAAAGGTCACGTGGCACATTGAAACAATGCCATCTGCATGATGTGGCATTGAATCTTCAATTATGTAAAACAGATCTGATCTAACCATGCGTTGTTACAATAGGTTATGCATGCCATCATTTTTCTTATTTTTTTATATGGATAAAAAGGCCAGATTTGTGTAAATTACACCATGCAGTTTCCCACCAGCAGCAATTGTTGCCGAGCGTAAAACCTACATTTTCACTAATGTGACCAACATAAAATTTAATAATTCATAAATATCATGTGTTAGGGAGGTCCAAAAACTGAAATGCATTGTTTATTTTACAGGAAAACATTTGGGATTAAACGTGTTAATAGTCATCACTGCAAAAGCAAAGTAACAAGATCCAAGAAAATGTAATTTCACAGGTCAGTAAAAAGTTTTTCATTTAATAAAAATACAAGAAAGTGGAGAGTCGGTTAGATAAACTGTAGCTCAACCTTAGAATGGACCCCTGCTGTGCAGTTCAGTGTGTTTCGGTTCAATTAACACAAAAGTAAAGCGACTCACACACATCTACTTTCTGACAGATTATCAGTGAAACAGAGTTTAAATTAACTAAACTATGACTAGTCTTCAAGCTGTTGCTATTATTGTGATGATTCTTCACAAAAAATATTTTTGAATTGTGAAACTATTTTCAACTGAAGGCAAGCACTGAGCAAATATACAGACCCATTCAAAAAAAAATTAATATGAAGGAAAAGTTCATTTTTTAGTAATTCAATCACCAAATGAAAGACATTCTATAGATTAATTATCTGACTGATGTTTTAACATAGTTATATCTCTTAGTATGTTTAATACCTGCTAAGAGGTTATTTTAGCAGGATATCTTATGAGTGCTATAAGGATACATATGCTAATTTATTGAATAAGGCTGTATGCAACACAGAATTGCATTTCATATTTTTTTCAGCGTAGGGTTTAAACTGCGCCTGAAGCACACAGCATTGATGAGGTGCTGTGCAAACAAAGAAACTGACAAAATACATTTCCTCTGTTTAAAGTTCTAACAAAAGCCATAATCTCATGATCCTCCATTCACCACACAAATCGTAACAGCGTGGCTCACTGCCAAATGTTGCTAGAGCGTCCAATAAATAATCCACTAGAGGAGAGCTGTGACAAACAGAAACATATACCGTCAATGCGTATTAAAAAAAAATTCAACAACGACTCGGAAATCAGAAAATCCAGTAGAGCAAGTAAAACAGAGAGCAGAACAAGCTAAAGACAAATATAAGAGAACATAAAAAACAGACAAAAGAAGTTTGCATTATTAAAACACAGAAGAGCTTTGAGTAACTGAATCAACGTTTGATTAAAACATGTCAGAGTAGAACATGCTCTGTTCTTTTTAAAAAAAAATCCCCCTCTCTGATTCATGTCCCCACCGCTTCCCTCTTGTGACTTGCTAAAGTGAAAAACTTTTTTTTTTCGTGAAGATTATTTCTGTCAGTTTGAACAAAAAAAAAAAAAACTCCACTCAAATACAAGTGGAGTTTTAACTTTTTTAAAAAGTAAATGTTGGAGCAAGACACTGAACCTAGAATAAAGTGCCTCCTTAAACTGTTCTCTGAGTGAGTGATCTTTGTTTTCTAACTTCTGCAATATTTCTTTTTTATGAATTAAGTTTACTTTAAGCTCAACACTTTTGAGGAAGTATCTGGTTTTACAGCCTATCTGATCTGTCAACAGGAGTCACACATCAGATCGCAACATTTTAGTTTTGGGCTCATGCATTCATTCAAGGTTTAAATAACCTCTTTAGGTGTTTCTTATACCTGTCTTTTGCTTATAAACTGCAGACACATTTTTTACATTTCTGGAGAAAAGTTGTCACTTTCTTATGACTTTATTGCTGAATTAAAGAAAAAAAAAGAACAATACTTTTACGCTTTTTTAAACAAAAAGCTGTTGTTTCCTTCAATATTATTGAAGGTAGAGAGCAGAATTATCTAAAGGTGATGATTCTGAGCAGGAATGACATTGGCCAGACACAAGCAAACCCTAATTTGCTAGGGTTTGGGTTAGGGTTTGGGTTAGCTACCACTAAACCAAACACAGACTCCACCTCAAACATCTTTACTGGCTGATCTGTGGCTCATATTAAGTGTTAAACTGATTAAAGAAGTCAAAATGGTTAAAATAACAGATTCTTTAGGGCTGGCATGCACATCCACCTTCCATCCAACGATTTACAAAAACGGTAAAATGGAAAAAAGCAGGCACTCACTTTCACATATCGTCATTTCTTTCTTCCACTGCATAAAAGAAAGCAAGAGCGATGGAGAAAGATTTGATTTTTTTTATAAATATATGTGTGTGTGTGTGTGTGTGTGTGTGCGTGTGTGTGTGTGTGTGTGGGGGTGTGTGTGCGTGTGTGTGTGTGTGTGTGCGTGCGTGCATGTGTGTGTGTGCGTGCGTGTGTGTGTGTGTAAATATTTTATTAGTTTTCAGTTTCAGTAAAATTTATTTTAGATACCTTATCATCGCAGACTGAAACATGCTTGATCATCTCATAACACCTGCAGGTGTGCAGGAAGGTGCCGTTTGAGGATTTCACCAGCTTTTCTGCTTTTCTGTCGCTGTTAGCAAGAACGTCGTCCTAAAAGGAAATGAAGTGAACAGGAATAACTGACAGATTACAGAATAAATCACTTTTAAAGCTACAGTATGTAAATTTTATCGGAAAACTTTTTACATACTTATTGATGCTGTCGCTACGTTGTGACAGTGTGGTAGGAAACGGATAATCTGTGCAAAAGAATTGATCTCCTCTGCCTTTTTGTGAATGCTAGGCTACTTAGCATGGCCACCAATGAGGGCAGATAAATGGTTTTCTTGTAACAGTAAGTTGTTTCTCTACCACTACCACCTTTAACAGCAAGTACATGAGTATGAGTGACAGCGTTAAGACCCTCCCCCTGGCTCTGATTGGTTGTTTTTGGTTGGGACTGGCAGTTCAGGGAGGAAGTGGAGGAGATTGATCTTTCACACATTATCTGTCTCATAGCAAACAGTGATGTCATGGTGACAGTTTTAACAAATATGTAAAAAAATATTTCAAAAAATTTTAAACTAAAGTTACATAGTGTCAAGTCAAGGTGTTTATAAGGTGTGTATGTGTTATTGTGAAGAATCTCTTAGCTGCAAAAAACTTTTAATGAAGCTCTGTAAAGAAATTAATCCTTTATTCAGTAGGGATCCACTGACTGATGGCCTGGCCGATCAATCTGCACCGAATTCCATAATTTCGGATGATCTGCTGATGCTCAGATGAGATACTGATCTGATTCACTGATTTCATCTGCCTACGCAAAGCTCTGAAAATAAACCACAGTTTTCTTTTGCTCTGTCTTGACAGAGGGTCGACATCCAGACCCGCCTAGTAGGTCAAGTCAGTACATCTGCAGTATTCAGTCACTGTGGCCAGTTTTAGTGACTCTGTTAGATTATTTAGCAACTTTCTCTGGTGACTTTTTCAAAAAAGGAAGCTGTAACCAATGCAGCAAACTTTTTCCTGTGTTATTGGAGACTTTGGCACCAATATTAAGGCAGTTAACTTTCAAATGAAAACAACTACTTTGTCATATGCTAGATCTAATGGTGCACCAATTGCAGTTTTCTGGCCAATTGCCGATCTTTTAAAAAAGCTTAACCTGCCGATTCCGATTTTGCCCGATACCAATTTATTTTTGCTGCTCAATATAGCAAGAAAGTTGTTGAGTTGGCAACAGTGGGGTGAATATTGTTAATTATAAATGTGCAGACAGAACTTGGTGGGCCGGTCTGCCAGTCAAACCTTCCTCACCAGAGAGCAAAAGAGGACAGAAGTTGATTCTTAGACCTTTGCCAAGATAGATAAGATCAGAGGATAAGATTATTATTATTATTATTATTATTATTATTATTATTATTATTATTATTATAAACTTTAAAATGTATTACATGTTTTTATTTACTTGTACTAATTAATAAAATGAAAAGTCAAATACTTTTAAAAATGTGTTTCTGAATAAAATAAGTAGTCAGACACATCATTACATTTTTTAAAGAGCTGCAGCGATGCCTGTCTTTTAAAGATGAGAGTTTATTACCGTCTCCTTCTTTATTTCTCACCCAGAATGACAAAGCGCTCCTGAACCATCCCTCCATCTTTAGTTCAACGGTTTACAGCAACCACCCAAATTTCCTGGAAATGAATTTGGACGTTTTGCAGGACATTTACATGCAGAAGCAACTCTGCTGACTGCCGCCTGCCTCTGCAGCTCTGCTGGAGCATGTAAATGTCCTGCAAAACATCTAAATTCATTTCCAGGAAATCTGGGTGGTTGCTGTAAACCGTTGAACATCAGATGAGCTCATGTGCCACTTTGACATTCAGATCTTTAAAGGAAAAAATAAACAAATGATCCTCGAACAATGCGTTTAGTGCAAATGAGGTCAGAACAGCAACACAGAGAAACTTGCTTCTGAGTGAAATGTGACACCACAAACATGAAGCAGTTAGTCATTTTTGTCAGGTGTGGTGTCGTGCAGTGAAACTCTGGATCATTTCCTGGAACTGACAGCTCTTCTCCTGTGGGTTTGATCATGTTTTCTTCTTTTAGATTTTACAGTGAAACACTGACAACAGACGGTGTAATACATGCCTCAGGGAGGGGGAAATGCAAATACAGCCACACTTTTCAGATTTTTTAAATAGATTTCTATTTTTTTAATACTTTTGCCACGTGTCGTTTATCTTTCGCAATAATGCACCTCCTCGTCTTGGTCCATCTCATATAATCAAGCTTCTGTTTGTTATCTGGCCTTTACTCATTTATAGCCTGGCAGAGAGGCTTGAGATATTATTATTATTATTATTATTAGATTGACGTGTTTCTGTCGAACAAACTTATTTTTGTAATTCCAATTTGCGCATCTCTATGGTGATTGGAGACAGCGCTAATCACACCGACCAAACAGGCCAGCACTCAGACAGCTCTCATCTGATCTCATCTGAAGTCCAACAGTTTCCTGCAGCACTCAAATCAAGTCCAAATCAAGCTGCAGTCATGTGACTCCTACTTGAGTCAGACTTATGATCCAGACTTAATCTGAGAACATCCTGAAAGAATTTGGACTTCATTTGTATTTTCACTTCAGTGACTCGTCGTGACCTAACTTGACGAGTCAAGAACCTTTTGACTTTCAATGACTTCACATCTTATTTGTTAGCTGATCCACGCCTGACGTGCCGTGATGTAGTCGTGCCAAACACACGATCGCTGCATGCCTCCTGTTGTCAGTGTTTCCTCCTCCTATTACTTAGATGTAATTAATATGTTTCAGATGCAATGCTTGTAATTCTGCAATGTGATAGTTTAATGACAGGATTACGCTATTTAGCTTCACATTTTATAAGATCAACTAGGCCACAAAATTGATTTCTAATCAGCCGTATAAACAATCCAACTTATCATGTTCAATAATCTGATGTTGGTCATTCATCACTGTGAAAGTAGGTTTGTACTGTTGCAGTTGGTCAATATTTTACTTATTTTTTATTTTGAATAAAAATCTGTTTAGGTTTACTTTTTATGTTTTATTTTCTAAATTTACAGGATTTCTAAATTTTCTTTTATGAATATTTTTCTGTGAGAAAGCAAAATCAGAGCTGATGTTCAGTTTTCGTAGTTCACCTCATCTTGCTGGTGGTTAAAAACAACTTTTACAATATTTTTTGAATTACTATAGTTTAAATAATATTGCATGACTGGTCAAATGACTCATTTAAGACTCAGAAATTACAAGTTTATGACTTGATTAGGGACTTTTGATGCCTTTACTTGGTAATTGGTGTAAGAGTCATTAGGAAGTTCTGCTCCAGTTTTCCATGTAAAAACATTTGTCACAATCAATATGTTGTCTACTCTCTTTATCACACAATACACACTCAAAGAAATTATTATTTTTTTTAATTTTATTTCAAATATAAATAGCTATTCATTTTCTACCAGCTGAATATCAAGCAGGCGTTTTCCAACACACATCTGCCAAACACCTCGATGACTCGACGCCATAAAACTCATCAGGACAGTTGCAAAAACATGCCTGAGTAACGAAAACAATGACATGAATGCCAGGAGGCAGAATACCATTTTATGTCATCCTGCTTCCTGGTCAGAGCCACACCCTGACACACCTGATGGCCCAGTAAGCCGCCCCCTGGACACACACATTTACCCATCCAGCCAAACATAAACACACAGATACAGGTTGCATAGCAACTGACTGTTGTTTTGCCTCATATTGAACTTCCTTGTTTCTCATACAGATAAACAGCTTACAGGAAATATAGTTCAGTATTTCTGAAATGAGCTGGATCTGAGTTGATCTTATGTCTTCAGGTTTAAGGTTTTCATTAACCAACGTTTTCTAAAATCATCTAAAATGCAATGGGGAGTTCTTGTTGTGCAACAATCTTTTTTTTTATGATTGAAAATTTTGCACAACAAAAATAAATAAATAAATAAATAAATATATATATCCACTGACCTGCATGTTTTAGGTATTTCCCCACTGATAGTAGGAAAAAAGGAGGATGTGATAATCGCACTATGTGATTATGCAATTCATTGTGGAAACTCATTAGTGACAGTATTATTCTGGAATGTTACTCATGTTTTCTCTTCCCAGATTTCCCAGTTTACTCTTTGTGTCTCCAGCAATCGTTTTTGTTAATGTTAGTCACAGTTGCTGGTTAATGAGGTAATGCACTCCATGTCAACTGAAAGCTGATCTTGCTTTGACACACTATACATTGTTTGTCATTTTTAGAACTTTGATTGTATCTCTCTTAGTTGTAAGTTATTTTTTGTTGCTGTTGTTTGTATGTGCAATAATATTAATCTTCTTGAACTTTTGGTAACACTTTATTTGATGAGGTGTGGATAAGACTGACATGGCACTGTCATAAACATGACATATCACAACACCCGTCATGTACATGAAGGAGTCTTTATGAATGTTTATGACTGTTGTCATGAAGTGTTCATTGGTAAATAATGACACTATTAATGCAAAGTTGCTCAAAAAGTTGCATTAAAAGCCCATTGAAAGTGCCAACTTTGTATTAAAGTGCCATTGTTTACAAAATAATATGAAGTTGGCACTTTTAGTGGACTTTTAATGCAACTTTTTTGAGCAACTTTGCATTAAAAGGAGTTATAAACAACATTCATAAAGACTCCTTCATGTTCATGATAGTATCATGTTAGTCTTATGAACATCCTGTCAAATAAAGCGTCTCTGGCCTTTTTACCCTTCCTCTTCTCCTATTGTGTTATTTATCTTTTTCAGACTGAGGCCTGTTCTTAGGCTGTGAGTCAGAGCTGATTGAGCAACATGGGTAGAGTCCTGTGACAAAGCTGTATTTCTATATTCTTTCAAAACAACATGCAACACTATGTTGTATAATTTAGTGTCTTCAGTATCTGAGCTACATAGCCTCTGAACTTTNAAAGCTGTATTTCTATATTCTTTCAAAACAACATGCAACACTATGTTGTATAATTTAGTGTCTTCAGTATCTGAGCTACATAGCCTCTGAACTTTTACAGAAAGTATTTATATTTGTAACTTTCTAGGTTGTCGTTCTTTTCCTGAGTCCCAAATTCAGCCAAGAGGTGGATGTGGTTTTTAAAGCCAAGAATAAGCAGTCATTATCTGGGTGGCTGTGAATGAAATACTTTAACCCTTGCATAATGGTATGAGAAAAAAAAAACAATAGCATGCGCAGATCTAGCTAGACTTCCTCTTTGCAGCTGCGACAAATACTTTCATGTTTGTCATGTTTGAGCATGACAAACATGCGTTTGACTTCTGCAGCAGATGGTTAAATATTTCAGCAAAACCCTTCATATGAGTAAGAAACAACCTGACTGCTCACAGATCTTCAAATGGGCTTCCTTTTTTGAAAAAAAAAAAAGAAAAAAAGTCACTGAAAAACTCAAGATGGTTTCCTAAAATGATAGATACTGTTATCATTCTCCTATGTTGCTTTCCAAATTTCCCAAAGCTTCTACTGGGAAATAAAACATACGACCTGAGAGGTGAGCGTGCACATTTTAATGAAACAAAGGCTTCACTGTTGATCAGGCATAAGCAAATTATCATGAATGAGTTTAATTGCTTTTCTTTCCCAGGTCTGGGACTCTCGCTGGCACTCCCCAGTGACTCAGGCAGAATGCCCCTTTGTGGTTGAAGTAAAATGCACTGGGATTCAAAGACATTTTCACTTTCACAAAGCGGACAACATGCCACATGTGAGTTCAAAAGTGGCCTGAGCAGCAATGCTAATTACAGAGCAACGCTGGAGAATTTTTGTCCTCATGTTTTTAATGTGGCACCAGAAGCTCTCAACACTTTGTTTTAAGCTAAAATCTAAAGCATTGAGTTTGTCTGTCAGGACTCTGGGTTTTGGAGTTTGGTTTCAATCTTTATCATTATGTCTTAGTTCTCTTTTTGGGTCTTTTGATTGTATTGTTTGAGGTATTTAGTGTTATTAGCTCTCCTTATTTTCAATCCTTCATAGCGTTTCTAGTTAGGCTTTTTCCTTTAGTTACCTTAGGTTCAGTTATTCTTGAATGTCTGAGTCCATGTCGAGATTTTCTTAGTGATTATAGTTTATTTTTATTTAATCCTTATATCTACTCCTTATTTCAGCCTCCCTGTAGTGTTTCTAGTAATATTTATTTCTGAGTTATTTTCATTAACCCAGGTTCAGTTATTCTTACATGTCTGAGTTTAGGGATACCTTTCTTTAGTAGTTCCAGTTAAGTTATTTCTTAAGTCCTTCTAGCTTCCCTGGTAGTGTTTCTAGTTTTCTCATTTTGTCACTTTAGGTTTAGTCTTTTGCCTGAATCTGTGTCCATCCTTCTTTAGCGATTCTAGTTAGGTTATTTCTTTGTTTACTCCAAGGGTGTCCAAAGTCGGTTCTCTAAGGCCGGCTTTAGTTCTCTCCCTGGTGGTAGTAACAACTTTTTCAGCTTGAAAATATTCCTCTTAGGGCTTCTAATGAGCCATGATTTGATCCAGCTGCGTTAAACAAGGGAGAGAACTAAAACATGCAGGATGCCGGCCCTCGAGGACCGACTTTGGACACCCCTAGTTTAGTCCTTCTAGTCACCCTAGCTCTACGTCCCCTAGTTCTTATTATTGTTAGATCAGCCTTCTTTCTGTTTAGGTTTGTTTATGTTTTTCCCTCAGTTCTTTTTGTCTTCTAGTTTATCAGGTTTTCTTTAGTATTAGTGTTTCTTTAGTTTTAGAAGTATTTTCAGCTCCTCCCTGTTTTCCCCAGCACATCTCCTTATCTTCCCTTCTGCCACCTTCTCCCAGCCCCTCAGCTAGCTCCTGTGCCAACTATTCACACCTGTAATCACTCATTTCATCTAGCTCTGCTCCATTTACTCCCTCGCAGTACTTAAGCTCCTCTATCTCAGTCACAACTCTCCAGTCTGTCTCGTTACCCTGCTCGTCTCTATACTTCTTTCTACCCATGTTGTTCCCTGTTGTCTTCAGTTTGCTTTGTTTTTCTTTTTGGATTTTCCTGGCTCATTGAATTTTTTGTAATTTGAATTTCTTTATCAAAACATCCACAACATTCAACGTCTTCTGCCTGCTGCTATTGGGTCCCAATCTACACGCATCGTTACATTGTCTATATATTCCATGTTTTTAATTCATTGTCTCTCTCTGAGGGAGAACATTGAGGAAATGTTCCTCAATGTTTGCTGCTGAATCAATGAAACAACTGCGAGCCTAAATATGAATAAAGACAATAGTATAGAAGTAACAGGGAAGATGATGAGAGTAGAAAAATGACCGAATTAAATAGAAGCAATTCTGGAATAAGAACTGATTGAAACTACAAAATACTTGAGATTAAGGACAATCACCACAAATATTCAGGCAGAAGGTTCAGAGTTAATATTTCTACGTGTAAAAAGACTAAGTGAATGTTGAGGAATTTTACTTTATTGTTCATGCTTATGTGCAAAGTCAGTAATTTATTTTATTTTTTTTTTACAAGAACAGCTTCTGTAACTAATTAATGAGCGAGAGCAGAGGATCCAAATATTTCATTAAAAAAAAAAAAAATCCTGGACAAAATACGTAACATATGTTTACATAGTCACACACCGTTATAAGTGACATCCTGTCAAAATAGATTTTTTTAAAAGATTTTATTATTATTATTATTATTATTATCTGTAGTGGTTTAATCCAGAGACAAAAAGTTTTTTTGCTCAATCGTTTTAGGAAGACGGTACAGCAGTCGCCTCCACATGTTGTTTTGGCTCATAAAATAAGAAATATAAGTGATAAAGACTTCAAAAAGTTTGTATTTCATTTACATAGTTTACACATGAAGCCAGAAAACCTGAAGCTTCCCTGAAAATAATTCACCCGGACTTCGATACCTCAAAATAAAAGCTTATTTTAAAAAGGCAACAATTACTACTTTGTTTGTAAATCTTAATCTAAATGTTGTCGTACATTCAGAGCAATTGACATCTAGATTTAAGGGTGTTTGAAATAATTATGCCTTAATGATTATTTATCTATTCTGACAGAACAGATAAAAAAAAATTTAAAAAAAAATGGAAGAGAGACGTACAAAAGCCAAAAATGGCTCCGACGCTCATTCTAATACTACAAGAATATCTTAAAGGGTCAAAAAGAAAAGACTGAATAGCTATGAAATTATCAGTAAAGTTAATAGAAAAAGATAAGGTACAAAACACAAAAAAAGTGATCAAAATCCAAATGCAAGTGTTTACAACTTGTGCAGCTCTCTTGCTTGAATCTGTCAAGAGTTGAACGTTTGCGTTCAACAGGTAATTATAATTGCGTTGATTATAATTACGCGATAAGTATAATCAAGATGACATCTGATTAAGACACCTGCTGCAGATGACAGATGAATTAATGTGAGATATGAAATCTTTGAGCTGGCTCAGGTTACCATAAAAACCGGATGACAGTTTTTATGGTGGAAAAGTTTAAAGTGGGACTTTTGAAAAGCAGAGGGGAAAACAGGACAGTTGAGGTGATGCCTTGAGAGAAAACTTTATTTACAGAGACATGTTGTCAGATAAGAGCTGCTTAGATAAAAAACGGAGCATAAGTTCTCCCTCAAAACCACATTATAGCATAAAAAAAAACCTGCCAAACAAAACAAAAACAGAGTCAAGAGTAGTGGACTAGCTGTGCCTCTTCCCTGGAAATGAATTCATAAGACGTTGTACATAATAATTAACTTTTCCATTGCCGGCCTGTGTGAGGGAGTCCCGGCTAACAATAACCTCCCCTGGTTTCAGGCCGGCACCCTGTGGATGGAGTCGACAGGGGCCTCACACTGACCACACCGACAGAGCAACTCACCGTCTACCTCAGTTGCATTCACAGACAGACAAATGACTGCTGTGTTCCCTCTGTGTATGAGCTGCTTCAGGCCTTATGAAAACACACAGTTGGATGAAAATTTCCCTTCTGGTTAGTCAGAGCTCAGACAGTTTTCAGGAAGCAGCAGGGAGGAGCATCATCTCCTACAGTTACAGTTACAGCATGCATGTAAAACTGCAGCAGAGACTGATTTAAATACAAAGAAATTGTATGGAAATGTAACTGTAAGTTCACAGTGTTTTCTAGTACGTCTTTCTGTTTTCTATTATTTTTGCATGTTTTTGCATGTTGTGGTGCACATTATGCATTTTTTGTGGTTGGATCAGAGACTTTTATTGGTTGTGTGTCGGGGAACCTTTCAGCTGACCGTGAGGAGTAAAGAATCCGATTTAAGATAAAAAAAAAAGTTGATCTGAAAGTGGCTGAATACAGTGAAACCTGGATTTGGGAGCCAAAGATAAACAGCAAAAGGAGAAGCTTTTTCTTTAGATATCTAATGTTTAGTTGGTTTTTTTGTTGTTGTTTTGTTTTTCTTGCACCAGTAGGAATATTTCAGAGTCAGAGAACACTTGGTAGCAAAAATCTTTGATGTCTGAAAGTGGCTGATGAGATATCAGTTTAGAACAGACTGGCTGATGAGTGTGTGCAACCTTCAATAAAGATAGAGCAGCTCACACACTCACATCACCTCCTTACATTACCATTCATGATCTAAAATGTTAGTGTGTTCATCTTTGTTTTTTACAATCTGTCATTTGTTTTTTGTTTCTATCCTTTAAAAAAGGATCAAAATCCTTCTTTAGGTTTTTTAAAAAAAAACAACACATTGCAGTGGTTGCTTTCTCAAACTCTTAACTCTTATTTGGAGATCTGTCCTCTGCACCTCTGTGAGCCACTTCCTGTCACTTCCCCTCACTTCTCGCCCGTTTGTCAGAGGCTCTCAGAAATCAGAAGATGCATGTGACTGTCCCCTTTACCGCACAAAATGTCACTCACATCATGTGACTTGTTTTTTTGGGGGGTTTTTGGTGAACACATGAATAAAGATGTGCCAGAAATGTAAAGCATGAATGTTATGAGACTTAATTTGTGAATTGAAAAAAGCTAAAAAAAAAAAAAAAAAACAGATTTAAGTTTCAAGATACATACTGAGGAAAAAAAGGAAAAAAAGGCAAGATACAATGTTTGCTTATGAAAGAAGCCCTCTCTGTTTTTTTATGAATGAAGAGAAAAGAGGAATTAGCTGGTTTCACATTTCCTGTACTCGCCTATAGGAAATTACTTTAAAAAATCCATTGACCAACAAATTGCCCTCAAAGGTCAAATTGTTGACATTTTTTTCATTGATGCACATGAATTTTATAATTCTTCTCAGTGTGAAAAAGTTGCTTCCTCATAGATTTCTTATTTTCCTTAGCAAATTTTTTACATGAAATGAAAACCAGGGTAAATTGCATTTGTTAAATGATTATTTAATTTATGTATGGGGGGGAAAGTCATGAAAACCAACTTTCCACTGTCTTCATGAAAAAGTGATCATTTACTTTGTTAGATCATGGCTTAGAGACATGTTGGATTTTAAGCTGAGGTCAATTTCAGTGATTACAACAGATCTGATCTACCAATTACACAATTAGAACCCATCTGACAACAAGAAGAAGTAGGCAGAAAGATCACAAAAAGCAACACATGATGTACTAATGTAAAGAAATCCAGTAAGTGAATAAGAAAATCGTCAAACTTTGCCTGAAAAGTGTTCCAAAAATCAATTTCTACGGATTTGGGACTCCAGAAAACCAAAGTTAGACCCATTATCACAACATGGTGAAAACATGAAATGGTGCTGAAAGTTGCCAGAAAGGTTCAGGCCTACAAAAATCACTCCAAGATAACATCAAAAACTCATCTAGAAGGTCACAAAGAACCCGGAACAACATCTAAAGTAGTGCAGGACATCAATGCTCCGGTTATAATTCAGCAAAAAGAGACAATCTGGAGTAAAATACATATTTTCAGAAAAAGAATATCACAATGTCAGTTAAACTTGATGGTGCTGCTAATTCAGGAACATGGATACTCAGTCACAACATGGCATGATCAGTTTCATGTTTGCTTTCAGAATCTGTCAGTCAGAGCTCTTGATTTTTTTTCTCAGCAAAGCAAAAAGACATAAGAAGATGCATCTGTAGGTTCTGATTACTGGACAGAAATGTAATTTTACAGACTTATAGTAGGATGAACACTCAACACTTGAGACAAAGATCTGAAAAATAAGAAAACTGAGTTACAAGACACAATCCTGACAATTCAGATAAGTTAAGGCATCTGTCACTTTTGCTTCTGCAGACACATTTTCTCGAGTTATCTGGTTTAATGAATAACAGAGACAGAGGAAGTGACTAATTTAACAACTTTTCTCTTTGTCAACAGGAACTACATTAGGATAAGATTTCAATAACTCAAACCCCATCTCTTGATTCAGATGTCAAAAACAGCATCACTGATTCATTTTTATTGTTGAATAAAAATAATTTTTTGTTTATGTTTTGAAGTTATGTCTACTTCTTATGAACTTTCTGGATGTGTAAATGCAGAAATGAATCAGGTAACACTTTGACAGGGTGTGCATAAGACTGACATGACACTGTCATAAACATGACATAACATCTGTTAGAACATGAAGGAGTCCTTATGAATGTTTATGACTGTTGTCATGAAGAGTCAGTCATTCGGTAAATAATGACATTTTTAATGCAAAGTTGCTTTAAAAGTTGGATTAAAAGTCTATTAATAGTGCCAACTTTGCATTAAAGTGTCAATATTTACAAAATAACGATGGGTGTTATGTCATGTTTATGACAGTTTATGTTTATGTCACACACCCCGTCAAAAGTGTTACTATGGACCAAACAACAGTCTGACCCACACCGAAGAACTTTTTGACACAGAAAACATTCAATGCGTGAGAATCTTAACTGTCTATTATATCTGTTGGATGGTCGGCATTAGTCATACTTGTGGGAGCAGCAATAGAAAAAACACAGATGAAAAACCAGAAAAATATTCTTTTGTGTTGATGCCAGCATGTCGCCTGTTTTTGTGAATGAATTCTATGAGGAAGTGGTTTGTGACGTAACATCTCTGCCAACAGGAAGTGTAGATATGTGCCTTACCTTGATCTGGTTTCATTGACCTTTATCTGGTTTCATTGACCAGAACTGAGAGTTTAAATAGAGTTATTAGTGACTATCATTCATTGTTTCAAAGCAAATTGATTAAAGTCTTTATTTTTTTTCTAGTCAGGCAAACTTTTACATGCTATGGAAATTTCTGATAGGTATTTAGCTGTTTCATGCAATACTTATCAACAATTTCATACAATACTCATAAATAAATGAAATAGTAAGTAAAATAACTAACGCCTTGTTTGCACAAGATTGTAAAGGGGCAGCACTATGTAAAATCAACTTTTTTGAGCTTTAAATCATGTTCTAATGTTATTCCCTCATATACCAGGAGTGTTGCCTTGATTCTTTCATGCATGTTTGAGAAATCCTTTAATCTTCCATGGCAACCGTTCAGCTAACTGCCTTCAGCCGTCCACACAGGTGTCATTTAACCTTTAATGTGAATACACCAATGCTGTGGTTCGATAGAGAACATTAGTGAACAAACATCTTGAAGGAAGAGAAAGACAGAAAACAGCTCAGGGTTACTTCTGTGTGACTTTCTTCATCATTATATATTAGAAAACCGATGAAATAATCACCAGTGTGTCTGTAAAGTGGGTCATCAACATCCTCCTGTAAATATGAAGAGCAAAGACTCAGATGTGACACAATGTTTGCTTCTCAAAAAAAATATATATATATATTCATCTTTTTTTTGAATGAAGACTTGAGGATGTGGTTCTTGCACAGTTTCATCATCTGTCAACAGGAAGTGTGTGCGTGGGTGCAGTATCTTTTGTTTCATTGAGAAGCATCTCGTGTCTTCAAAGCTCAAATCATCTTTGGTGTGATTCTTATTTTTTGTTGAAATCAAATTGATTAAACTATTTGGTTTTTATAAGCTTATTCTATAAACCAGTTGCTTGTATGAAGTCGGTCACACCTCAAAGTGTTACAGAAGTTTCTGTCTCATTAATAAAGAAAAAATATCAATTAATACAAAAAAAACAACAAATATATCATTCACCAAAAGTGAATCTGGACCAAGTGATCCTTGGTTTTATTTATCTTTTTTTTGTGATCTACTTTATCAAAACATATGAAAATTCTTCTTCACATTAAACGAATGCAGCAGTGGTTAATATTTCCGTGTCTGGTTAGCAGTCAATAGTTATTTCATTGAGAAAACAAACAAACAAACAAAAAAACAACATACACATTTTCTTGTAGAAAAGTTTTTATTGCTAGTAAAAAGCTCAGGAAAACAGAAAAGTTGCAGTAGAATATTTAGATAAAGTTAACAGTGTTTGTAAAATTATAACATACACAATAAACATAAAAACATAATTAAAATCGTAATATGCAAGCTTATTCCAACCTCTGTATGAAGTTCATAGCTTACTTTATGTTTCCATCCAAAATGCATTTAAAACGGAGTGAAATTAACATTTTAGCTTTATCGGCTGGTGTAAAATACTGCCATCTGATCCGTTCCAGTAGCTGAGAGCCACTGTCATGTATTTAGTGAATTCCTCTCTCCTGCAAGCATTCATTTGATTCAGGTGTTTTGAAGCAGGAATGCATCCAAAAAGTTGCAGGACTGGCACTCATGGACTGACCTTTGAGACCCCGGTTTAATCAAAAGAAAGAAAAAAAAAAAGTCTTTTGTAGCAGATTGAAAGTGTCAAAGTGTTTTAAGGTTTGAATTCAGCTACACCAGAATCCTGAACTGATCTGATTTTTCCTCTGCACTGCGGTACACCCAACAAGGAGAAAATCGAAATGTTTCAATTGAGTCCCCCCCCCCCCAAAAAAAACAAAAACAAAACAACTGTTTCACTCGACAATCAACATGCTTTTGGATGGCACCATGTAAATGATATATTTATCAAAACATAAATACTGTCACTTTTCTACAAAAAATGGCCTGCGTTATTTTTTCCAAAGTGATTTTAGCAACAAAAAACATCACATCTGGCAAAAAGGACTTGGGCCATAATTTTGGGAAGGTGATAATATTTAATATGTATTTTCATCTGCATATAGTAGTTGCTTTTTGTTCTATTTATCATCAGATACTTTTTAATATTCTGTAATAAAAATAGATATCCATATCAAAAAGAAAAATACAAAGGATTACTTTCCTTTTTGTCAAAGGGATAGACTGCCTGGCCAAAAAAAAAAGTTGCCTCAAAACTAAAGTTCCAATATTTCGTTGGTCCGACTTTATCTTTGATAATAGCACACATTTACTGTGGTGTTGCTCTGATAAGATTCTGATTTGGCTTCCTTCACAGGGTTACATTAATTTTTCACAAAGATCTTCTATTGATGATGGGAGAGTTTCACCGCTGCGCAGTTTTCTACGAAACATCCCAAAGGTTCTCAGTGAGGCTGATATCTGAAGTCTCGGTCAATCTGAAGGGAAAATGTCTCACGCTCCATGAACCACTCTTTCACAGTTTGAGCCTGATAAATCCTGACATTGTCATCTTGGAATGTGGTTGTGCCATCAGAGAAGAAAAGGAAATCTAATGATAGAACAACCTGGTCAATCAGCAAATTCAGAGTCTTTAAGCACATTTGTTTTGGTAGACAAAACCAAAGCAAACACGAGAGTCTAGTGGGAGAAATGGTTTGTTGTTTTCTATCAGACAAAAGGAAAATTCTCCATCTGCTAAAATCAGATCCATTTTTGTTTACATTCAATGAAAAAGGAAGCTGTCTTCTTCAGAGGTTTTTGTGTCATTTCCTTCAGTGGTTCTTGGTGCGGCACCTCCGCAGGCAAGGAGGGTGAACAGGCTCAGAGCTTCAGAGGGTTTGGTTTGGTTTGACACAGTGGCGTGTGAAAGCGAACAACACCAGCTGAAAAAGGGACAAATGTTGCAATTTTGGTCTCCAATCAAACTGAGTCTATGAGAGTATCAGGTGTGAAAACACCCCCACTTTCAGTATTAGACACAGACATTGTCACCTGTCATCTGGGGTTTTTTTTGTGGGTTTGACAGTCATTCAGGATGTTTTTCCAACCACATTTCTTTCTCTAATTCAATGGTTCCCCACTTTCCTTCCAGTTTTTGATAATGTGTTGGATAATTCTCAACCTAATTCTGCTAGTTTCTCTAATCTCCTAAATCAAACGGGTAAACATAACACATAACCATGGGTGAGGTGACAAGTGAATCACTCAAAGAGTTGAGTGTTGACAACTTGTTCCTACCTGAAAGATAATGGCCGACGCATTAAATATTCAATCAGAGGCTGGTGTCTATCTCCTGAGTTAAATCAGTGGGGCTACTTTTTTGAGGGGCCAGGCAGTGTATATCAAACAAGTAAAGGTAACACTGTAGTTTGAAGCTTATAAAATGCATTGTAAAGTTAGGTTAAAGCTTTAGTAAATGTATGGACATCCTGAATAAGAATTCAGCTTCATACAACACGAGTAACATAAAATCCAAGCTCTGTGTGTGGTGCATTCAAGAAAGCTTCCACAGCTTTTTCTGCACAACAGTTAACACTACACTGACAGTAATAAAAACAGAAGTTAAAACTAAAAGTCAGGTTATATCAGTGAGGTGAAATGATTGGTCAGATGTAACAGTGCAAAATGTTTGAATGTAGACTAGATCTGGGCTCGACACACGGGAAGCAACGAACGACATCGAGAGGCGAAAGTTATCGCAACTCAAGGTGAAACCCAACTCATGGGATGTGACATCATCATGAATCGCACTCTCCATGATCACTTGTCTCCAAGAAATCTGGTTATGAAATTGGAGGGAATTTTGAGAATTTTCAAAACAATAGCATGAAGATTTTGCTGGGATTGACTGAAATCTTGCTGCTGACTCTACACTAGTTTTTGAAAAAGACATTCATTCATCACTTCATCACAGTAGAGACAACGTACAGCACAAGTTCACCTTGGCGCCAACAAGTTCCCATACAGCTGCCTTTTTGTCTAACTTCTATAATCACTTTGTGAACCTTGACAGAGTAGACCAAAGCCAGACACATGATAAAAGTGGTGTTTGGCCTACTCCCTTCTCATTGGTCAGTCAATGAAAAACCTCTTCTACTGGTTGTAGTGCCGTGTAACATCGACAATAGCTGAAGCAAATTCAGTTTTTTAACTTTCTTGTGTTTAGTTGCCATGTATGAACGTCTACGTGAAATTTCATATGCAGGAATGTCAACAGTCACTTGGATAGAAGAAAACGAGTGATTGTCACCTCATTGCACAAGTTCTATAGGACAGTGGTTCCCAAACTTTTTCTCCTGGGCCCCGCCAGCAGTTTCCAAACATTTTCTAGGCCCCCCCTATGGATTACAAAT
>NW_006800250.1:570183-594300 GCF_000485575.1 Poecilia formosa | reverse complement strand
GCGCCCCCCCCTCCCTAGGCGGGCCCCACAGTTTGGGAACCTCTGCTATAGGAAATGAATGGAGAAGGACATTGCCTCCCGTGTGCCGAACCCTTTAGATCTTTGGGAGTCACAGTAGCTTGTTACTGGTTGTAAATTATAGTATATATGTAGAGGGTTAGTAAAATTTCTAGCAGGCATGAAAAGGAAAGCGTGTGATTGGTTAGTTGCTCATCATAATAGAAAGTGAAACAATATATGTGTACAAAGGGAGTACACAGTTTTGAAAAGAAAAACTCTCCTCCATCTTTCTGTTGACGCTTCACAATCCACTTTGATTGCGACGTTGTCTGTAAGTAAACAATAGTAGTAAGTAAGATGGTGGCAGCATCTTGTGTTAAAATGACCCAAAGTCTAAACCTAAATTCAATTAAGATATTGAGGCAACACTTAAAAATTAATATTCATAGACTCTCTCCATCCAATCTGACTTGAGTATGCAATACTTTGTGTTTGCATGTCATATAGAAAAACTGAAGTATGGGGTTCAAGATGTGTGAATGTGTTTGCAAGGCACAGTAAAGACATGCGTCATCCCACATACCTCCAGTAATAAAGCCCCACCAGGACAAGGACAATGACTAAAGGGATGACAAAGATGCAAATCACCGGGATGACCCAGGAGTGGTTCCTTGTTCCTAAGAAAAACACAATGAGTTCAGCTGTTAATTTACATAATTTGTCTGATTTAAGTTAAACAGATCTTAAGAGTTTTTAATTCCCAGGTGAAACAAAAACTAATGTGAACACTGAGGTATAGAAACATACTTTGTTGTGGAGAATTCATTTTCTCTCATATGCATTTTCATGTTTTTCTTGTCATTAGTTATAGTAACTCAGTGTGTGTGTGTGTGTGGTGTGTGTGCGTGTGTGTGTACTTGCTTAGCTTTCTGGAATATTTACCATCCTTCTGAAGACCAATGAGCCTGATGTGAACCAAAGCCCAGTCCTAGCACAGTGGACCTTCTTGTTTAGGGTTAGGGATTAGAGGTAAGGAGTTTAAGTTTTGGTTAAGGTTAAGGTTAGGAATAGATTAATAAGTGTTAGGATTAGGGAAAATGTCAGAGTTGGGTTTAAATGCATTTACTAAAATGAATGGAAGTCAATGCAAAGTCCTAATATGGATAGAAATATGTGAGTGTGTGTGACCTTGTTTTTGATACAGTGGAAGGATAATTTTCAATCAAATACTGCAATGTGAGAACCACTACCCAAAACCTGAGCTCTTTAAAAAGTAGTTCTGTTTTACGGGTTAAGGGTTAGGTGTAGGACTAGGCTGTGAAGTTAATTAGGGTTAGGCATGTGCAGTAATGGTTAAGTCATGATTTTACAGTATATTGGTTTATGGTTACGTTATGGGTTTTGTATTATCCGTTTTTTCTGGTAGGTTTGTTTTTATAAGTTATTCTGGTGCTAACCTTCCTGAATAGTTTCTGATGTGTTTAGGTAATTCTAATTTAAATCTTTTCATATTCTATTAGTTTTTTTACTCGTCAGATTTTGTCATGTCAGTCCATATCTGGTTTCATTATTTAGTCTTCATTATTGTTTTTGTTTTTTTTCTCTTTGGATTATTCCTGTCAGGTTCTTATACCAGTGTTTTGGTTTATTCGTCCTCATTAGTTGTGCTACTTAGGTTTCCAGTTCAATTCCTCGTTTAGTAAATGTTATGTTTTTTCTTGGAGTTATTCTTCTCGTGTATTTGTATTTATTTTCTTAGATTGTCATCAGGCCTGTTTAGTTCCGGTTCCTCAGTTCAGCTAATTATCCCCGCAATCAAGCCCAGTGAACCCACCTGTGTTTCCACCGTCTTAGTTATGACGCTCACCTGTTTCACCAGCTATTTAGGCTCCTAGCCTTCCTTTGTTCTTTGCTCAATTTTCTGTTCTCTCAAACTCAGTTCCTTGCATAATTCAAGACTGTTAAAGTTTGTGGGAGTTTTGAGAAAATAAATGTATCTAATTCCACACTGCAGCAGAAATTTGGCTCACTGAGGTCCACCATGACCGGTTAAATTTAAGGTAAGGGCCAGGGGTGAGCTATGATGCCTTTTAAATAAGATTTAACCAAGGATTGGGTTTGCAAATTACTCTGTGGCTCAAACCTTTATGCAAAAACACCAGCTGTTTGGGTTTTTATCATGTAACATTGTTTACTGTGCTAACCTTCATTAAATAAACCTGAAATGCACTCAAAATATTAAAAAGCTATTTGCTTTATGCAAGAGTCAGAGCATATTTCTTTGACAGACACTTTTAAAATGTGTTTTACGTACAAGTGACGGCGTATTAAGGATTTATTTTTGATGCAGCTGAATATGTTGACTTTACCAACATATTTGCTGACTGCACACTTTTCTGCTCCACTGGGATTTGGCATGAACAATGTGCAATACATGAATTAAATTAGCACTGTGACTATTGGACTTAACTTGGCATGACTGAGGGAGTTTCTACATGAGTCATTTTCTGACTCATCAAATACAGATGCATAATCTCTGATCTTGGTCCTGCTCACAAGTTGTCGCTCACAAACATTAGATTTTTTGCTTGCCTCATCGATAATTCATTATCTTGGATATTTCAGTAGGTTACCAGTGAGTTTGTAGAAAACACTTGCAGAAAAAAAACGAAGGTTCGCCTTTGGGTAATAAATGTAATGACTAAACATGAAAGGTGTAAAATGCTGCCCTGTTGCATTCCTCCACAAGCACAGTCACTTTTTGTGAGAGGGAGGGACTTTTCCTTCTGTATGAATTAAAGCCAGCCTCTGGTGAGACTGGCTGCTGATTGGCTACTGCCCATGTTGTTTGAGTCATGCAGTCAGAATCTGCTCGTCATGCATCCCTTGCAGAGAAGGTGGAACATATTAATCTCCCTTGAAGCCCATTTTTTTTTTATTGTGGGCATGTTAACATAAGTACAATTTAACAGTTAAAGTAGCACAGTTACTTACCACTGTGTTTTTGGCAGTCAGTATTAGTAAGGTGCAAAAAAGAGACACAAAGGAGAAAGTTGAAAGCAAATAAAGGAAAATGCAGACATAACATATTAGCCTTATTCATGAAATACTGTTTATGTCACGATAATCAGTTTAAACCTGCTACTTTAGGCAGCTGCTCTGTGTGATTTATACTTGGAACAATCTCTTCTACCCAAGATGTATGTAGGTTGATGCAACTATATGGCCAATAATGTGCATGCAGAGATAAAAAGTAAAATATAGACAACTGCACAGCAGACAAGAGAAACAGTGATGAAGAGGTGAGAGATAAGGAGCTGGTTAAATATTCTCTTGATTTTTGATGTCGGTGGTGTGAGATTCCCATGTATTATTAGCATACAACACAATGAGCCAAAAGCCACCTGCACTGAGCGAGGCAAACAGAGCAGGTCAAATGACAGACAGGAAGCTGAACCTTTTCTTACTTTGAACACCAATGTGAAGGGTGATATTTTCCCTATCTTATCATGAGGAAAGGAAAGATGGTATGAGGTAACTTCAGTTGCACACTGTTAAAGAAATGTAATTGTTGTTTTTTTTTTTTGTTTTTTTTTTTTTACCTTCTGTCTTGCCAGCACTCTCAGAGCAGTTTGCTGTAAAAACAAGAAAAATACTGAAAACCTTTCAGAAATCCTACTCATCATCAAAGACTGAAATAAAAGTAGAGTGACTGCAATTAACACAGCTAAACAAAAAAAATCAGAATATCATAATTACAAAGTAAAATCAATCTTGGAAGTTTAGAGAATCATGCTTTAGTTGGCATGACAAGGTAGACGGTAGGATTATGGCAAATTATCAGATAACAAGGTTTGTAATAATGGAAGACCACCACTTTGTCCAGGACTGGAGAAGAACGGAACAGAAATCAAGTCAGTAACTACAAATTATGTGAAACTGATTGCTCTTGATGCTCATGCTTTGTGTATTTTTAATAGTAACTGGGACATTGTGATGAAGAAAAAAAGCAGAAGCACTTGAAAGCTTTTGAAACTACACGCCTTCCTCATATTCTGCTATAAGCAAGCAGATACTCACCGACACATGCGACCTTCTTATTTAGCTGAGGAAAAGGAACAATAGAGTCAAATATGTTTTACTAATACTTATTTCACTTTGTGTTTAAGTATGATTACCTACCCATGTCAATGGGTAACAGTCCAGAACATACATGACCTTGTTGTAGCAGTTGTAAGTACGCAAGGTGGTGAGGTTTGAGGCAACCACCAAGCTGTCATTTTTCCCATCACTGTCTGCCAAAGTGTGGTTCTAAAAGAGGGAAGTGGAGTTTAAACAAGTTAAATTATATTATCCTTTGCATAAGTCGTATAAAAAAACGAGACTTCTAATAGACAAATCTTGCAGTAGTTCAAGCTTCAGAACTGCTTGCTACACAGCTGAAGGTAATACTATTCACATTCTTCCAGCTTCATTAGAAACATTAGTTATTCTCTACAATTTGCACACAAAAAAAACAAAACTTATTTTACTTACATTAATGTCGATCCACTGTGCGCCACAGTGGGACTTGCCAAAGTCTGAGACCTTATAGAAGGTCCCATTACTAGTTGTAGTGGTGTTACAGGTTAGCTTCCCGGAGGTGATGCTTTTTGCTAGGAAAGCTGTGACAAAATAAAACAAAGTTGTTCCAACACAGTTTAAGTTACAGTACTGCATTTCCATGAGAAGCCATTAGTTAAAGAAATCTTGGTGTACAGATGGTAAAAAAGGGACTCTAATGAAAGATTAGCATAGTTTCAGATGAATGCAGGGCAACAACAATCAGACTAGGAAGCTAAGGCCCCTTTTTACCCACAACAGTCTACTATTGTGAATGTTTATTTGGATAAAAAATAAAAATCAGATGGCATTACCTTTTAGATTTATATTCAAATAACATTGGTGTTTAGCTTTTCATTAAAATAGCATTAGCTTTTACATTTTATAATACTATTCAAATAGTATTCAAATACTAGTTGAATACTATTCAAATATACCATTTGAATAGCAAATATACTATTTAAATAGTATATTAGCTATAATGCTAAAAGTGAATACTATAAATGACATGTAGTGGATTAGTAAAGCTAAACAAGCTAATCAGGAAGTCTGGTTGGATGGATGGATATTTAGAGTAACAATTCATACATTTAAGGCATCGTGGTCAGCTCTCAGCATCTGCTTCACAACAGAGCAACTCAACAACTCATTGTCTTAAGTTGGAGGCTTTTTTTTAAAAGCCAGTGCCATATAGACAGCTACAGGTGTTGTTTCTGCCTACAGTGATGAGTCATACATCCATCCAACCATCCATTATCTTCCATCCATCCATCCATTTTCTGAACACCCTTGTCCCTCAGTGGGGTCGGGAGGGGTGCTGGTGCCTATCTCCAGGGGTCAACGGGCAAGAGGCATGGTCACCCTGGACAGGTCATCAGTCCATTACAGCAATGATCATCAAGTTAATAAAAGGAGAGTTGTGTCAAGACCTAATTTACTTCTAATTCATCCAGAAAAATCTGAAAATGTACATAATTATATTTAATGCAAGACATGCACTTAGTTGCTGTCTGATGAAACCATCAACTCTTTAAGCCATTTTAATAAACTTTCATCAGCTTTTCAGTGATTCAAAAGCCACTCCCACTTTAGCCGACCGATAGGCGCACGTGTGTGTCTGACTCATTTGCAACTCCCGGGTTGCCTAGTAACGGCATCCGGTAGTGGTGTGTGCAGCCGTCGCTCCGTAAATGAATGAAGACATCCGAAAAGCACTAACCCGTTTATTTTAGACATAAAAAAATAACTTCGCTTATGAAATCAGTGTACAAGCTGATCCAAAGCAATTTACCTATCTGATCCAAATTCATGTCCAGCAATGTGTATGTAAATCCTGCAGGAAAAGCAGCGCGTGCAGAAATCCGGGACAAGTATGTCAACCTGCTGAAAAGCGATTTCCCATAAAAACCCTGGAACTTACCTAACATAAGCCATAGAAGGTGCATTGCGGCAAGATTTTAAAAGCGTAGTTCAGAGGTAAACTTTCCTTTTCCGTCTGGTTTTATCCGGTTTTATGTGGCAGTGATGTTTCTTCTTCAGTCTCTCCAGACTCGCTGCGTGCCGTCCAGCAGTGGTTCAGTAATTAACTGCGCAGCAACTTACTGATAAGGGGGCTGGGCAGAGGGGAGGGAGTGTGCTGGGTGGCAGTGAAGGAATGACGACGATGTTCCAGACGTGCCATCTTGTGGACATAAACGTATTTCAACCATGTCATGCAATATTTTATCTAAAGTTTAAAAAATATTTCACACATATCTGTGTAATGTGCTATATATAATGCTAATAATAAAATAGCCATGAGTTTTAAATCCATATCTTACTGTTTATTATCAACATATTACCTCTGTCACAAATATGTCTACTCATATTTTCATTTTGTTGTAATTGTCACCTCAAATACCAAAGACAAACATGAATGTTTAGTAAGGCACTATATTCACACATGCACACAACTGCAACATACATTCACACTGTGTTAGTTTGTTCATTGCCAGTTTCACTGAGCAAAGAAGACAGGAAGACAAGAGCTTGAGGCAATCAGAATGCAGGAAACCATTACATTTTGGGGGAGGATATTACTCAGTCCAACCCAACCTGTTCAAGTTGCAAATAACAGAAGGGATATTTTTATGCAACTAATATGCAACAGTTAGTGCTGCTCCCTTTTCCTCCCCCTCCCATAAATTGAGAAGTCGGGTGAAGAAGCAGCTGCAGAGACTGAATCGAAACAAGGTTGCAGGCCCAGATGGTGGATTTTGCAGCACTTCATTAGCCTTTTCTTGACCCGAGAGAACGTTCCATTGAGACATCCTGCCTTGTTCCAGCACCAAGGAAAACTCACCTATGGGTCATTAATGACTGTAGACCTGTTGCCCTGGCATCCCACATCCTGAAGGTCCTGGAGAGATTCCTGTTGGTCCACCTGAGTGGTTTGTGAGACCGAACTACTATGTGCCGATTGTGGTGCAAAGGATTTTACATAATATCAAGATTATTATAGATAACCTTAAGAATCCTCTTCGAGACTCTTTGGTCTGAATCTTTCAAATTCAGTGTAACACAGACCACTACAGGAGACCACAGATAGTATGGTAGGTTAATAGGTTCTTTTGCATTGACATTTTCTGATGCATTTTAGCTGGAGGCAAATGTTACTCTACAATGTGCTGAGGCAAGAAGCGCTTAGAAACAGAGTCAAAGACTGCAAAATTAATCAAATTTATTGTGCACAGAGCTGATCACATGTGATTACAGTAATAATGCTCTAAAACATTAGCATTACTTCAACCGTGTATTGTTTCATAAAGATGTATACTTCCTGAGCTACCAACTGTTTGTACAGAGAGCAACGTAGCTACTGCTCAACTATGCAGTGCAAACTTCTTTTACATGATAAAAGAGTAACTTGCTAGTGAGAAGAAGCTGGGATTCTCTCTTGGCTTACAGACGTTTCTGCCTCGGACTTTGAAAGGGATGGTGAAGAACTACTTCCTCTCCTTCATCTCAATGGACAGCTCTATCTGCTTCTTCACTGACTTGGATAATGAACATCTCTGCAACCCGCTGAAGTCTAGGGAGCCGTCAGACTGCTGGGATTCTTGCTCCGGGTCGGAGCTCTGATCACTCTGGCCCTCTGTGGCTTCTCTTTCCATCATGAAGACAGTTTGAAGTTGGTGGCGGCTTGGGCTCTTGGCCCGTCTGCTGCGGTACACAGAGCTTGGCAGCGGCGTAGCCTTGAAGCCCTGTCTCTCCTCTCTCCGACCAAAGTTTCCCAGCTCTGCAGCTATCCTGGCTTCCCTCTTTTTCCTCTCCCTTTCCAAGAATTGGAAAGGCTCCTGGCTCCTTCCAGGGCTGCTGTTGTTGCAGCCACCTCTGGGGCGACGGTTGATGATTTCATAGAGAGGCAGGTGGATGTGAGCCGGCGCAGGCGAAGCTCTGAACTTCTTCTGGCATTCTCTCAGCTCCTCCAGCTCTCGCCTCAGCAGTGTGTTCTCCAGCTCGACCTCGGAACGTGTCCGCACCCTGTGCCTCTTCCTCTCCTCTTCTCTCAGCATCATCTGGAAGGGTTTGGGGATGGTAACTTTGGAGCCGGACTGAGCTCTGCCACCCGTTTGATGGGACAATCTTCCCTGTGGTTTGGGACAAGAGGCTTTCGGCTGAAACCTGAAGCTCTTCTTTGCCATCATGTGTTCGGGACTATGCATCATTTTTCTGGATGAAAATACAAGAGAATACTTTGACACTGGTTCAACTCAAGTAGAACAAAATATTGGAGTTGGAGACTTGCAACCCAGACTAGAAGGACTGATAAAACAGCTTAAGAGAATTAAGGACAACACAGACAGCCTGAGGAATAGTTTGTTTTAATAGTTATATCTTCAAGCAGTTCTGCCAAGAATAACAATCTGAACCTTTCAGTGAAACCTGACTTTCAGGACCAACCTCTGAAGGGTTTGCTGCTGGTTGGAAGTCCAGCTCAGTTCTCCAAGGAAATCCTCTCCGCTGAGTTCTGATTGGTCAGAGCCACTGGATGTGTCACGAAAGTCCAGCTCCTCCTGGGAATTAATTCTCTGCAGCCTCCTGGTGGGGCCGCTGCCAAAGAGGGTGCCATTACCCTTCCTGTCATGAAAACATTTACAAGTCCTGAGTTATTGTACGCTTGACTTGCATTTATTTGCTTAAATTCAATGACATCCAAGAGAGCCATTATTGTTAATTTTATTTAGTACTTTTTTCCACGTTGTCAATTTACAATGACAGACATTGCTGAATGTAGCAAGGATTTTATGGGACAGACCAACACAAAGCAGTGCATATTTGTGTACATGTGAGGTATTTTAACCACATGACAATAGTAGAGATGCACCAGGTATCGGGGACAATGTGAACGATTCATAAGGGCAGATTTATTCAATCTAATTCCATCAGTGTTCTGAGTAATGTCATACTTTATATTTATTGTATTGGCTATTCTCCTAACTTCACTGACTGAGCAGATTAAAGATGTGTTGTATTTACATTTGACCAAGCTTGTGAAGGTATCGGTGTATCCAAGTGTGAGGTACTGTCCAAGAGTTTTCAATAAATTTGTAATTCAGAACATCCGTGTTTGCAGATGAACCGACTCAGTCTTGACCCGACCAGCAGATCCTGATCGTCAAATTCAAAGATTTGAACATTTGGGCTAACTTCAGCTTTGCTGTTGACAAGGTGTTCTGCCAAATCTTTGGATTTTTGCAGCTCCACCAGAGGAAATTCACATGATTTCCCATTATCAGCAATGTATTGCAAATGCCCATTCCTTGAAAATGGGTACATTTGACTAAAATGATATCTAGAATCAAAATCAGTCTGATTCAAGATAAAAATTAAAGTCAAGATTTAGATGGCATCTAAATCTACCACATCTGAATAGGTTTGTGGTTGTGTCTTAATGTATCAAATATTTTCTTCAAAGTTTTCATCAAATATGCCAAGAATGCACAAATAAAGGAACAGCTGAACATTTCTGACCGGAACATTTGCTTCTCCTCACTGTTTCTCCCTCTCCCCAGAACGTCGTCATCCTCCCTTCCTCCATGTCTGTCCTGCCCCTGGCTGATGTACATCCTCTCCAGGTCGGCCATGTTTCTCAGGTGGGCGCTCTTCAGCTCCTCCAGCCTCCTGTAGTACTCCTGGTTGGAGAAGAAAACACGCTCTTCCCGCTGCAGGCCGTAGATTTCCAGCGACAGAGAGCTGCGGACGCCTCGACCACCGCTTCCGTCCTCGCTGCACTCAGAGTCCTGATCGTTCTCCTGGAGGGTCGGATGTACAGTCAGTGCGTGTCGAACACTGAGGATGCATTTCGCATTATTAGAGAAACAAACCTTCAGATGGTCCTAGTGTAAGCTGATGTTACGCAAAATAGGAAAACTTTATTTTCATGGGCAACTCCAGGTCTCCTGCAACTTTTAGATCCGTCTCTACTTCAACACACCTGAGTCAAATAATGAGGTTGTTAGGTGATTCAGCTATTGGATCCAGGTGTGTTGGACCAGGGAGACATCTAAGAGTTGCAGGACACCGGGCCTCCAGGACCAGGATTGCCCACTCCTGCTTGGCTAAAGCCAATTTCATATTTTATTAATGCTGTTTTTTTTATTTTTTTTTAAGGATTATAACACATTGTGCTGAAGTGATGTAAACATAAAAAGTGCACTGAAGTTTATGCTTCTTTTTTTTAATTAATTTGCTTATACCCCAAAAACTGAGAAATATTAGTTTTCATTCATTTACAGAAAGGAAAAATTTGTTGTTTTCCTGTGTTTGGAATGCCATTACCAGCTATAGCTGATCACTAGTCAAAATTGGCAGATTTAATCTGTAAAAATACATTTTGTTTCAACTCTCTTCGGTGGTTGTTGTGTATTTTGCAGCATAGATATATATTAGATATATTAAATTTTTAGTACTGAATCACCTTTTTGTAGCTGAGATATTAAAATATAGTGAACTAAATAAGATTATTTGTATTATTTCTGTGAATAAAACAAATCAGCATAAGATATGAGTCTATTAAAAGTTGCAGATGATTATACTGCAACTTGATTTCCATTTGCGTCTACAAAAAAATTCCTCCCTATTTTACTGAAAAAGTGTAATGCCAAAGCACACAATAGTGGAAATGCCCATTGTTTGAAAGCAGTTACATTTTACTAAAGTGATGTTTACTGTCTGCATGTAATCTGTATCTTTTTCTCAACTTAAGTCAAGTTTATTTGTAAAGCCCATTTCAGCAACTATGCATTTCAATGTGGTTTATATAATAAAACATCATACAGTCTTCAACCACGAAACAAGCAATAAACATTACATTTTGACAAATGTCATAATCAAAATCATCAAACAAATCTATTTCGATGTGCAATGCAAATTACTTGCGTTTTTGAAAAAGCGCCTGTTGGTAATAACTGCACAGTTCTGTTATAGTCTTGTATTATTATCATTATTATTATTAATCTTGTTTTTTTTATTGCTTTTAATACTTTGAGAATCTTTTGTGTGAACCTTTATATCCGTTTCTGCTGTTAATTTTGCAGGACAAGAGAGAGGCTGTTTCTTTTCTGTTTTAAATCGGTCTGCAGTGCTTCAGCTGAAAAATGCTAAATGGAAGAAAAAAGGTTGTGATTTTAAATGAGGATAATTACCATCAGAGCCACAGTGGGCATAAAGCCTCACCTCACTAATGCAGTCCTCATCCTTCTCAAAGTAAATTTCTCTCTGCTCCCCGTACAAAGCCATCAGCTCATTGTTCTCCAGAGCAGGCGACCGGTACATCACTGCCATGTTCTTCCTTATTTCCTCTGGGAAATAAAACCTCAGAATCAGCCAGAAGCCAGAAGCCAGGCGCAGTGGTTGTGTGTGTGAGAGTGTATTCTCCTCCGTCACCTCGCTCTTCACACTGACCTGCTGAACAAACAGCCTGTTAAGACGGCAGCAAAGATTAGCGCAGGCCCCCTCCCCTCTCTCTCTCTCGCCCTTCTCTCAGACATGCAGTCGACCAGCAATATCCTCTTACATGTAGGACTGCTGGCCAGGTGGGCCATATGGTCCCTCTGGGCTTTTCACTTAGGGGCGTAATCACGGGGGTGTTAGATGTCAGAGTGAATTTTGCCTGATCTGATTTTCAGATTAACTCAACGGTGCGAGAGCTGATCGGCAGGTTGCATCTGTTGGGGCTTGGAAGGGGTCTGCAGGGCAAATGGGGTCAAAACATTGCAGAGATGGAAAGAGAACGACGTGCACTGCTGCACATTTGTGCCACTTTTTTTTACTGACCAAGTTAATCCACACCCAGGGGGGTTTCCCCCCGCCCCCCTTTCTGTGTGCTCAAGGCTTTTCACAGATCTGTGTTATGAACATTATTTTAGAAGTTAGCGCGTTACATTCAAATGCAATGCTTCACGATCATTTTTATGCCAATTATTAAAATATTTGTAAGGTGTTATGGAAAGAGTTGTAATAGATTTGGAATATATTTTGTTTTTAATGAAAGTTCAGAGTAAAAAAGTTTATAAATGTACTTAAAATAACATCAAAATGTATCATTCTAACATAGAATAAGCACAATAATTCAAAAATATTTAAAGTATATGTGTGTCTATAGTTGCACTTTAGTACATAAAAGTACATGAAATACACTTTAAGTTGAATTTTAATTGGATTTAAATTCTACTAAGATTTACCAAGCATGATATAAGTTTTTTTTCCCCCTGGGTAAGTCAACGCTAAACGATGTTTCTCATCCAAAAGGGTAATCAGAAGCAGATTTTTCTTTTTCTTTTTTCTTTTTTTTTTTTTTTTTCTACTGTGGATTTGCAGATTGGCTCATAAGTTAAGCTCAGGTGAAAACAGACTTGGCTTCAGGAGCTGACAAATGAAGTTGGAGAGTTGCACCACCAACCACAGCCAACCCATAATCCTTTTACTTTGCTTTCCCGACGCTGTTGTTCATCTCGTGCTTCGGCAGTTCTCGCCATCTGTCTCCTGTCTTCTTCTTTTGCTTCCACCACCTGTCTGTTTAAGAGTCCCGGAGGAACAGCTTTGAAACCCACAGGTGTGTGTTATTTGATATCCGTTTGGTTTGCCTTTCACAAGTAGATGTTTTGTTTTCCACTTGTCCTGTCCTGATATTTGACTTACATATTTATTATTTACCTACCTGCCACCAACAAGCCCACAGGACAGCACCAAGGTCACCCCCAAGAAGTTACCATCCCGGACGAATATACAAATGTCACCAAGAGCTGCATTCAAAGTGTCAGGCTGTAAAACACCAGCGCCTCCTTCTACAGAAAGGTCTGTCACAAGAACGGATTTTGCTGGACAATAAATTGTCCAAGAAGTTATCGCGATAAATGATAATATTATTGTTTTGAGACCATTTTCAAGTACTATAATGGTAATGGTATAAGGAATGCAAATGAAGCAATGAAAACCCAGGCACAAAATGGACCCAGTGGGCTGGGTCATGGGATAAAAAGTGGGTTTCAAGTGGGATTGTCTGCAAGTTTCATATTGGCCCATGTAGGTCCTATGTTGGGAAAATCTGGGCACTGAATTGGGCCCAACAGGAAAACGTACATAAACACCCCTCTGGGACCCATTTTTAAAGTTCTTAGGCTGGACTTTTTGGACTCTGTTGGTCCAACAAGGGGGATTGGACCAACAGCCGTTAAACAATAACAATAAAAAAAAATGTTAAAGTGACTGCAAATAAAAACAAGTTTAGAAATGTAACCGTTACAAAAAATTATGAAGGCACACATAATCCCTTTTTTCCCACAATTATTTTATCCAACAACTAATGTGATTTAACTCAATTGTAATTTAAAAAAGTGTAAACTGTAGAAAAACATGAAGAATCAGACTGATCTAAAATCCTTGCATAGTGGGAACAATATGGGGAAAATTCAAAAGCTTTGAATTTTATGTCAGATAAGCAGTTGTTTTTATTTTGTTTGTTTTTTGTTTTTGTTTTTTTAAAGAGCCATAAGTCTTTTACAGCTCCGGTCCTCCTCTGTTTCAACCCTTTCACATCCCCATGTCAGCCAGTTCAGGCGATATGAGGAACTTCATCAGTCTTCTTGTGACGTCATCCGTTCCCAGACACCGCTGGCATTAACGGACTTCATGAACCTCAACCAACCCCTTGAGGTGCAACAGTGCAATGTGTCCACTAGATGGGGATGTCACCCCTTTTTCGCTTCCATTGGTAACGCAGCACCGGTACAAAGTGATTTTCAACTTTGCACCGGAAACATCTTTTACTTTCAGACGAGACGTTGTCAGCCTGCAGTGTTACAGAGTTAGATAAACACATCTGTGTTTGTCTGTGACACCTACTCACATCGAGATGTCTCGTGATACTGAACGCTGCTGTTGCTCCTGGCTTGTTTACTATCTCTGGGATAGTAAACATTCCCCATGCAAGTCTCCTCAGACACCTTGCTTTAGGTTCACATCAACTTTTCCTTCACAGCATTTGAGGTACAGACGCTCCTTTGTGTGAGAGAGGAACACATTCCAGCTGCAGTAAAATAATCCATTCATTCAGTCTGGTGCTTTAGTTCAGCTGAGACCAGTTCAGTTCACCATTGGTCAGATTCAGGGCTTTTTAGTGATGGCACATAGTGGCAGCATATTTGATCAGGTTGTTAGGACAAACGTCAGTAACTTTGTTAGAACTATGCTTCAATATTACTCAGTGCACTTTGAAATTCTTATGATACATATAAGACATTTTCTGGCATATTCACTAGAACGTCTGAAGACTAATTGGCCTTATGTGGCAGCGAACCCTCTTTTCAATGGCTAAGGTTTATGGATTAGGTTTACGGCTAAGGTGTGAATTGAGTTTAGGGTTAGGCATGTGCAGATAATGGTTAGGCTTAAGGTAAGAGTCGGGGTTAATCTGTAGAAATGAATGAAAACTGAATGGAAGTCAATAAATAGCCATTGTGAAAATAGAAAGACACACTTGTGTGCGTGTGTGTGGTTTTCCAGAGTGTTTCTTTTGGATGAATGGATGCAGTGTTCGGTCCGAGTGGGGCAGAGTAAACAGTCATCACAAGACTGGATTTTCCTTCTCCTCTCAGGCCTCAGCGGGTTCTGTTCTGCTCTTCTGCACCAAGTGGAGGTTTAGAAATCTGAAGGAGCTCAGAATCCTCAACACAGATCCCTCAGCTGTTTCACTAATCTTTTGATTTAGGCATCAGTTACTGTAACCGACTCTGTTAAGGCTGTTTATCAAACACAGTGCCTTCAAGCAGACAATTACGTCCCATCAATTAAGAGAATTAGACATGGTTTTCAACACTTGCTACCAAGAAATCATCTAAAATGTGCAGCATTTTATTTTGTAACAGTGTTCAGACTACACCGTCTGATGTAATTTCAGCTACAAGTTTTTTTGTTTGCTCTACATTAATTTAGCTCATCCAGACACAACCACTCACAGAAAGACTCAAATCTTTGTCCTTTATCCTTCACAACTCAGCACAAGCTGTGTCTGATTGGATGAAAGGTGCCTGTGAATATTCATTTTTAATTATTTCTACCGAGAGTCAAATCCACAAGACTGTGGGTAGGTTGGTGTGTGTATGTGTGTGTTTCTCCTGACCTCTCACTACAGGGTGTGACTTCTGTTTGAAGTGTTCCTTGAAGTCTTGATAGCTGTTGTTTTTCTCCTGGTAGAAACCAGTACCAGGCATCCAGCACTCCTTTTTGTTCCTTGGAATTATTGAAGAAATCTTCTTGAGACTCTCCACTAGGGGTTGCATGACTACATATTTATTCTAAGTTTTCTAAGTCAAGGTCAACAAAGTGAAAGTTGACTCAACTTCGGAGCAGAGCGACGGTCTTCTGTCACCGTGGTCCGAAAACTTGCACAAAGTTGACTCTAACTTTTTTTCTGGCCAGTTTTACAACGGCCGGTACTAATGATTGGGTATATGCTCACCTTGCACAGCTGCAGCTATTGGGAGTCAAATTATTAAGTTTTCTTGTTGTTGAAGGCAAATATCTGTGCTTATCTCATAATGCTTATCTCGTGGCATTTATCAACCAAACTGAATTTTTATATGTTCACTTCAAGACAGAGACAGTAAAACACAAAAGTCATAAAAAATTAGAATCTTTCTTGCTTCACTAATAGGACTCTGCTGTCTTTTGGTTATGAATCGGACTTCCAAAAATAGAGTTGCTCTTTTCTACCATCTTCAGATAAGCCGTCACAACATCTCTGGAGAAAAGTTTGCATACTAGAGGAAACCCCCCTCCCAACAGCTTTTCTTTCCTCTAAGGTCACATGGACTTGTGGTAGAGGAGAAGGTGCTGGTGCTTTCACAGAAGCGCGTACAAAGGGAGACTTTCACTTGTGAAATCGTGGCGCTAAAAAGCAACGTGGGCGAAGACACTCATTTTAGTCCTCTGTAGGAATAAACATTGACGTAACTACTGGGTAGAGAAGTGGCTCTTCAGTCTGCTAATCGCCCTCTTCACGGCAGCACTTCACTACCTGTTTGTGTTGGACAGGAACACTCCACCCTCAAGTCAACAAGTTCCTCTCATCAACAACTTTCATAACACAACCTGCTTTAAATGAGGCCCAAAATCCAGACTGACGTCGGGAGTCAAACGGGTCGTCCACTCAGAGATATTCCCATCAGATAAAAGCTGTTCACATGACTTCCTGTATGTTAAAATCTGTTTCTAAATATACCACATTGGACAAACAGGAAATAAGCAGCTAGTGCTTGCACAGATTGAATAAAAAGTTTTACCGTCAATTTCTACCAGAACCTTTGTGTTTGAAGGAAGTTTTCCAAATAATTAATACGCTTAAACCCTCAAGCTCTAGAAGCACAGAAAGGTAAATATAAACTTTGAGAAATAAAAGTTTAAGAAAAACGACTCGTACCATATTTACCCGGTATTACCTGACATTAAAAGTCTATTAAAATGGACTTTTAAAGTCATTGGGTTGTGTTAAGTCTGACTAGAGAATGAATTGTGTACATTTAGTAGCAATACTATTTTATACAGTCAGATAGGATTTAGCCTAACTAGTCATACAGTAAGGAATGCCATCAGTTTAATTTTCCATTTCAAGCACCAAGCATCATCAGGTGAGTAAAGAGTCTCCAAGTCGCTTTGCCTTAGGTAAGTAACATTATTACGTTATTGCTGCAGTATCTAAGTAGCAGCTGTGTTGATTCTCTAGCAGTAGCGGACATGTATGGTATGCAGGGTGTTAGAGCGCTGCGGCGGTCATGCTGCAGAATCTTTTCGATATGTCCAAAACATCCGTAGCAGTTCAACTTAACTGGTGATCAAATTGTATTCAATGAGTAACCATTTCTCTAATTCCTATATAGCAATTATTTGCCAGTAGTTGTATTTATTTTGTACTTGCAGATGAGTTTGCTTCCTATTTCAGTGTCGCTGCAGGCTATTGATGGTAATCAGTCAACACCCATCATCCATATGATTGACTCCCGTAGTTTTCCCTCTTTGCCCCTGGTCAGTTTGTCGTTAGCCTTGTAAATCATTGAAAGGCATGTTTTCCCCTGAGAGGTTTTAGCTTTGCGTTGGATCACCTCCCTGCCTATGGTCTTAGCTTTGTCATGTTTGCAGGCAATTTCCTGACTCAAATGCAGTTTTATTAACAACATATAAAAATTGTGAAAATGTGCAACTAGAGATGCTCTTTTCTCTGAACAGGTCCGTGGAGGTTTGGGAGATGATTACAATGTGGATTGCTTTTAGGAGGAATGAGCTTACGGTCTTGATGATGGTTTGCATGCGCTGGAGATGGTAAAATGGGTTCCGGTGTGGAAATCCGTTCCTGGAGAAGTTGCGGGTTTGAGGTGAGTCACCGTTTCTGGAGAAGTGAGAGGATGAGCTTTTCTTTCCCGAGAGGTTTGCTGGTGACGGATGTTGATCTGAATGCAGAGAAAGAGAGAGAGAGACAGAGAGAGAGCGGAGGTAAGTTTGACCTCCAGTCAAGCTTTAGTACAACCTCTTGAGATTTAATTACAGTCTCAAAAGGTTGTAATAAAGGGAATACTAAAGAACACTATGAAGCTAGAGATTGAAGGTTTATCATCCGGCAGAGAGAGGATGTCCTGCAGCTTCTTATATCCTTAGAGGTTTGACAGAACTGCAGGTTTGCAGTTTGCTCAGAGTCAGGGACCTGATCTGCCAAGATCCGCTCTAGAAACGAGAATCCCACTCAAACCAAAACACACTCACACACCCAAGTCCAAACGAGCAGCTTTCTGAACCATCAATCATGAGGACATTCAAATGGTTCCGTTCCCGGGCCTGACTCATTTTCATAACCACAGCTTTTCATTTGAGTGAAAGAACATGCTGGGAAACAATTTGGTTTAAGTAAAATAACTTCCCCTACAGACGCAAGAGGCATTCCACTATTGAAGGTTTCCTGTGAGTATGAAAACTACAAAGGGCCAAAAAGCTGCCAGGTTTAAAAGCTTAGCACAGCTTTAGCCGTGCTCAGGATTTTCTTTGATGTAATTTAGCTATTACAGTGTTTTGGGGATAAATCTACACATTACAGTCATAGTCGAGGCATGAAATATAAATCCTGTTTGAGACAAACGTTGTCTTGTTCACATCTGTGTTATTTAGCAGAACCTTTGATTAGCACTTCAAAACACTTGTTTCATTTGGGGAGAAAATGTAAATATCTGTCGCTTTAGAAGTAGTTGTTCACAAAAGGGTTGAGCGGTGTCTTCTGTTGAATGCTTCCCAAGAATTATGTTTTGGTCTGTGGGGATGACCAAAAGCTTCCGAGGAAGCAGATGAAGTAAAGCCAAGACAATGAAAGAAATCGTTGTCAACAGGAAATTCAATGAGAACCATCAGTGGAGCTGAAGACCCTCCCTCCCTGCTCAAAACCAGAACTTTAATCAAGCATGACATCTTAATCCGATCCTGGCGAATCTTCCTATAACAGTTTTCAGTGTTTCATCTCAAAGACCCAGTTGTATGAGTGAGTTTGCTTTCTGGACGTTGTCTGTGGAAACTAGCATGAGCTTCTTATTTCCAGTGGCTACGCAAGAAAGTTTGATGAGAACGCAATTCTGAACTTCCTCTGACACAAATCTCTGTGGTCATGCCCAGACTGCACTGCTCTTGCACAGACGCTCCACTCATGAGGCACATAGGTGCTTTAACATGCACACTGTTCCTAGTGAGGTAGATCAACACTTCTCAGTTTTGCTGATACTGAATGGCATTGTATTTGTGCCACCATCCTGAGCCTGAGCCTTGAACCTTTTCATTTTGTAATCACAATCTACAATGTATTTACTTGTGAATTAATAAGATGGAGCAACACAAAACTGAATATAGAAAATGACTGAAAAGTGTGGAATTTAAATACCTTGCATGTTCAGTTTTATATATATGTATGTGTGTATATATATATACACATAGACACTTTGCCAGGCATTACCAATTAAAAAGAAATTGGGATATAAAATAAAAACTCTCATGGCCTAAAAATACTCAGTTATTAATGCAAATATACTTGCCCCCCACATTGAGCATTTTAGGTTATGTTTAGCTACTGTGTGACATGTGAAATATATTTTGAGATTCAACAGTAGAGATAAGGTAACTGATAATTCCCTGTGCACATGTTCAGATTAAAACCCACAAACTTATCAACTCACATCCTCCACATTTTTGCAAAGTTGATGTGCCACCACACCAGCTCAAGTGTCATCTGATATATTTTTTTTTCAGTTTTTTTTTTTTTTTTTTTTTTTTTTTGAGACCTTTCCACAAAGAGTTATGTAAAGGATAAATGACCTGTCTCAGAACCATGCTGTTCCTGGTAGTCTCTCATGGAAATGTACTTTGACAGTCATGGATGTTCAGATTAGTCAATCTTATACGAGAAATTGCATGTGACATTTTCTTGTTTTTAGAGATGGGATGTTTCTTTTCCTCTATTACTACTTTAGCGGCTCTTTCCCACATTTACCCACATTTACTGCTTTACTAAGAACTCTTCAAAAATATTTTTACAGCCCCCACAGAGCAACAAAAAAAAATGACCCAGTTGGGAATGGCTTTAGTGGTTTCTCATGAGAATGGATCATGCTAAGATCTGCACTCGCAGCACTTCCAGCACGTACACCAGCTTTTTAGTCTTTCTCTTTTGTTGCCCTTCGAATATTCCTTTTACTGCTCACACTCGTTGACGCTGCAGCTCGAATACACACAGGCGTGTTACAACACAGCCGATGTCTGCACTGCTGCTTTGTGCAGCAAAACCTCTCTTGGCAAAGGTGTTGTGAGGGAAATCTTAGCTCAAGTTTGAGGTAAAGTTTGACACATTTGCAGTCACACCACCAGCACCACAACCCCAATTCAAGCAAAGAAATTTAGGTCGGTCGCAGAGTGACAGATTTCCACATTTCCACATTTAAACCATAATGAGTGCTGCATATGGTGTTGCTGTTACTGCAGGTTCTTGCACCATTAACAACCTCAACCTGGAAGTAAAGGCAGTGAGGAAAACGAGAGGCAGACTGTGCATTTCAAAGCACAGTCTTGAAACTGAACAAACCACTGTTCAGAGTGGAAGAACAAACCACTTCTTCAGAAGGCCTTTCACACACTAGATGTGGGTTTTGCTTTGACTCCTGCTTGCCCAATGATCTTGGCACACTATCTGACTGTATTTGTTAAAAATATTTTTGAAGAGTTCTTAGTAAAGCAGTGCCACGCCCAACACATTTATAGCTACTGGAAGGGAAATACTAAATAGGGACAGTTTGTTACACAATGCTTTAGGACCTCTAGTGAGATAACTGTTAACTGATGGAAATGATCGACCCTGGTGTCAGGGATTTAATACCAAAAGCCAATCAAAGTCTGATAATGGTGAAAGGTTTTGAAACTGGTGTAAATTATGTTCTTCACAAACTTCACTTCTTTACTCTTGTTGTGCCTTTATGTCAGATGTTTTTGGAATAATAAACACTTAAGTCTTGATAGTGATTCAATAGATTTTACTGAGAAACACATCAAGTTAAGGTTAAATGAAAAACCAATGGTTTCTCAATGAGGATCAGTGTCATTTCTTGGCCAAAGATTGAAAATATCCATGTTTTTCTCCGTACTATAAGGCGAAGTTAAAAGCCTTTTTTTTTTTTTTTTTTTTTTTTTTTTTTTTTTTTTAATCAGAAAACAACAGTTCGCCTTGTAATCTGGAACACCTTATACATTGTTCTGGAGTAAAACAGCCCCCTGTAGTGAATTAATATGGATTTTTTGTGGCGCACACATCACGGAGCGATACGTACTGTGCTTTGAGTGACTGACTTATCTGACTTTTGTTTCACTTAATGTACCTTATAGTCCAGTGCGCTTCATATATGAAAAAAGACCTAAAATAGACCATTCATTGATAGTGCGCCCTAAAGTAAGGAAAATATAGCAGTTGTCATTCTTTACTCTATCAAGCACCTGCTTGCTGGCGGTCCTGATCTTGCTCTGCTCTGGTGGCAACTCGATCCCTCTGTTGAACTCTTTTCAGGACTCAGTCCTCTCACTTGCTTAACTTTCTTGGCAATTCTGAAGCTTTTCTCACAGCACTTAAAACCTCTGTCCCATAAGATGACAATTCAGAAACTTGTTGATTTTTGTAGAATCAGAATCAGCCTTTATTTGTCATTGTACAGAAGCACAGCAAAATTTGTTTTAGTAGAGCCCATCGAAAGAACGAACAAACAAAAGAAGATTAATTTTCGTTGATTTGGTTGGATGGTTTGCTGGTTAAAAATAAGTAAAAAATAAACTCAGAATAACAATGTATTGTTTAGTGATTCAGTTTTTGCTTTAGCTGCTAAAGGAAAAACCTGGTTTGTGTTGTCGATATCCTGGCTGTTTTTAAAATTAAACTTTGGGGAAAACTGTCCAAACATGCAATTCCTCAACCCAAAAAATGATGAATCGATGTCCACAAAAAGAATAAACAAAAACTGATGTAACGGAGCCACTTCAAACTCGCTGCCACCAAGAGTGGCATGCATCTAGAAGTTTCTCTAGAAAACCCGACTATCTCGTTTTTTTGCTTAAACCTGTTTTGTGCCACTGCGTTACATGAACCTAATGGAATAAAAGTGGTTAAATTAAGCCATCAGCAAGTGAAAACCTGAAGTGAACCTGAAATAAAAAAGGGAAGTAGATTTTTCTAAAGGTTTTTTCTAACAGTAGTCTCATGTTTAGAGAGTCATTTTCAGGATTTTCTATCAAGGACTAATATTCACAGCCAGTGGTGCTAACGCCAGACACGGCCTGTCTGTATGTCATATACCACAAGGTATCACAAGTCACAGGAAATGAGAAAAGGGGGCACTGTGAGCACAAATATGCACCTGAGCACTATAAGATTCAGGTTTCATTTCCCCTTCCGGAATAAGCCCTCCTCCCTCTACTCAACTTCAGCTACACTAGTTTGATTTTTTTCTTGGTAGGTTATAGCTCCAAATTCGGCCAAGTGCTCTCTAAAAAAAAACACTCTAGTATTTTCAAGCTTAGTTATTGGCATTTGAATGTCGACTGAGTGGCCATTGTAAACTACTGGAACAGACACAAAAACTTCTCCGTTGCTGTGGCAGCCCTGTAATGCAATAAAAAGAATCCCAGGAAGGAAAAAGAGAGAGTCTTTTCTGTCCTGACCTTTCCAGGGATGAGGGTCTGGGATTCCTGTTCCCTTTTATAGGCATCATTGTTGCTCTTCCAAAGAACACAGGAAAGATGCCAGCTTTAGTTTATGAACTCATTTTCTCCTCTTTTAGTTCATCTGAATGCTAGCCTGAAGAGATTTCTTTAGTTGTCTAGCTAACTTTTCAACTTTTCACTTTGACTTTAAAACTCAATAGGACAGCTGCATAATAAATATGTGTCTTCTCCAGACCCTGGTCTGTAATGTCTAGTATCATGGCCCAATGCCTGGTCCCTGAAACCAGTTTGTAACATTTTCACTGCCTTAAATTCATGTCTCCTGCTTGAAAGCCCAAAACTATTTACCTGCCTCAAAATTAGACAACCTGAAACTGAATCTGCCTCAATGACTTGTTCCTGACTCCTAGTCCCAAATCAGGTATCTAACTATAAAGTCTAACTAACCCACCCTGTAAAAGCTGAAACCACGCCTTTGGCAAATTTAGAAAAAATCCAGCAAATTGAGCCAAGAGGTGGGGTGATGAGAGGAGAGAGGAAGCGGGACAGAAGAAGCACTGTAGCTAACTTATAAACTTCATTGCTACATTTAGTGACTAGTGACATTTTATCAAAAAATTTATAAGTGACAAATCTAGCAACATTTTTTTTGTGTGTGTGTTATCGGCGGCAGCGCTCTGCAGCTCTGAGTGAGATAAAGTGTGACTGTGAGACGCTTTAATGCCCAAACGCAGGGCCGTGTAATGTTTTAAACAAACAGCTTTGCCTAACTGAAGGCAACTGTTTAGGCACTGTTCACCCAAAGGGGGCAGTACTGAGATTAGTTTAGGCAAAATATAGAAGAACTAAACAAATTTATGTACAAATGTCACAAAGATAGAACCCTTCGTAACGTATTTAGACAGTTTATCAACAACCAAACATGGATTTGCGGGTTTGTTACACTTTAACATCAGGTGCCCTGCTACACCCTCAAACTAGGACCCTGACAAACATTACGATACGAAGCCCAAACCGAGGTCCCAGTCTTAAAATCAGGAACCCAATACCAACTCAAACCTAGTTTCCTCTGTAAGGTGTCACAATACCAGTTTCAAGGTTAAGATTCCAAGTAGGGTCTAAAATTAATGTTCGCAACTTTAAAGTGAACAAACTAAAGGTGATGCGTGATCATTTTTGAACTGCAGGCTGCAGAACTTGCTGGAATGTTTTGAGATCATGTCATGACGCGTTGCTTTTTGAGATCCTTTTAACCTCCTGTGCTTCATCAGACAGCTCCTTTGTGGGGGGATTCATATCTCTGCAGATGGGTAGTTACTTTTCACATAGGTCAAGGTTGGCTTGGGTAATGTTGATGAGCAGAAACAGAAGAAATATGTAAGGGAACAGATGTTTTGTCACCACATCAGTTGATTATTGCGCCTTCATTTGGCATTGTAGAGCCTAGTATTACATCATGAAAAAAAAATAACAGCTATTGATATGTTCATGGCAGCTGAAAGCAATGTTATCTCCTCCTGATAATGACCGGAGAGTTACTACAACCATGAACATCATTTATCTCCGTGGAAACAGCTCAGTAAATGCTGATAATTGTCTGAGAGAGCCTTACTTTAGAGGAAGTGGCTCATTAGAGATCTGGTTTGAAACTGTTTGTGTGTGTGTGTGTGTGTGTGTGTGTGTGTGTGTGTGTGTGTGTGTGTGTGTGTGTCTATAGAGAGCCTGATTCTTTGAGTTCTTGACAACCAGTCA